>NC_133666.1:665917209-666186821 GCF_037893015.1 Macrotis lagotis
ATTAGCCAAGAGGGAGGTAGGATTGGAGGCCAGGTTGACTCCATTCCCAGGATCCAACCCACTGCACCACACTGCCTTCAGTAAACCTCCCTGGGTACTTGCTACTTTGCCTAAATCATCAATCACATTCACTGACAGACATTTATTAAGCACTGATTTGTACAGAGGACCAAGGGAAAGACCAAGCTTTTTGTTGTTTAGTTGATCTATCATGTCTGACTTTTGTGACCTCATTTAGGATTTTCTTTTTTTTTTCTTTTTGCAAGGCAATGCCCAAGTAACACAGCTAGAAAGTATCAAGTGTCTGAATCCAAATTTGAACTCAAGTCCTTCTGACTCCAGGGCCGATGCTGTATCCACTGCACCACCCAAAAGGGACAACCTTTTGGGATTTTCTTGGCATAGATACTGGAGTGGTTTACTATGTCCTTCTCCAGTTCATTTTACAGATAATGAAACTGAGGTAAACAAGGTGAAGTAACTTGCCCAGGGTCACACAGCTAATTATGTCCAGGGCCAATTTTGAACTCAGAATGAGGAATCTTTCTGACTCCAGGTCTAGCACTCTATCCATTGGACCACCTAGTTGCTCTGCAAATAAATACACATAAATTAACTCATTGGCCATTTCTGAAAGTATATGCCTCATTCCATACTTATGGTCTGCCAGTTCTCTGTTAAGCAAGAGAAGGAAAGCATGCTTCACTTTCACTGCCAGAATCCCCAGAAGTCATGATTCCCACCATCATTATCAATCTCTTCATAAGTAGCTAGTAAGTGTTATTATACAGCCCACTTTCCCAGACTTTTTGCAAATTTCTCCCCTTCATGTGGCCCACATTCTATCCAAAGTGGCCTACATACTGGAATAGACCATCTGCCACTTTTATGTCTTTGCACAGGTAGTCTGCCATGCCTAGAATGTTCTCCCCAGCACTATCACCACCTCCTCCTATCTTTAGCTTCCTTCAAGTCTCAGCTCCACAAAGTTTCTGACATGAAACTTTTCTTGATTCTCCTTCCATTCTCAGCAGTATAACCACAAAAATAATGATGATGATGATGATAACATTTATGTGGCACCTTAAGGTTTAGAAAGCACGTAACAAATATCTCATTTTATCTTGGAATATAGGTGCTATTTTTAACGACATTTTACAGATGAGGATGCTGAGATAAACAGAAGCTAAGTGACTTTCCCAAGGTTGTGAAAACAGAGTGTCTGAGACCAGATTTGAACTCAGGTTTTCTGACTCCAGATCCATTTCTGAGCCACCTAGATGTCCTTCCTTACCTCTCGTGTATAGATACCATATCTATCCTTCAGTAGATGTTCTATCCTTCAGTGGACTGAGGGTCTTTGAGGGTAGGGCTTATTTTATTTTTTCTTTCAAACCCTGGCACCTAACATGTAGTGGTTATTTAATCAATGCTAACATAATTGAATTATTGGACACAATCATTTTAGACAGGATCATAGGTATAAAAGTGGACATGGCCTTAATCATATAACTCAATCCCTTATTTTACAGATGAGGAAATTGAGGCAAAGAGAAAGCATATGATCTTTCTGAGGTTAAGCAGAAAAGCCAAAATTGAAACCTGGGCCTCCTAACTCCAAACCTAGTGTTCTTTTTTCATAGAAGCATAGGAAGTAGTAATGAAAGGAATCTTGGATTCAGCTGGTCCAGTTCTCTCATGCTACAAAGATATAACTGGAGACAACAGAGAGATTAAATAGTTCATTTTCACTTACTTTATGGATATTGGCATTCCCCATTATATGTAAACTCTTCACAGAAAGTGACTGTCTTTCATTTTGGTCGCTTATAATTGGTACAGTGCCTTGCATATAATAATACTTAGAATAATAATATAATAATAAATGTTTGTTATTGTGCAGTCATGTCCAATTCTGTCACCCCATTTGGCAGAGATACTGGCATGCTTTGCTATTTACTTCTCCATCACATTTTACAGATGAAAAACTAAAGTAAAAAGGGTGAAGTGACTTGTCTGGGGCCACCCAGCAAATCTTAGATAAGATTTGAACTCAAGTCTTCCTGACTATAGGACAGCTCACTGTGCCACTTAGCTGCCCAAATGTTTATTTACTGATTATTCTTTGACTAACTGACTCATATAAAATCACACAGAGACTAAGAGCCTTAGTCCCAGTGCCCTCGACTTCTTCCAATGCCATTGGGGAATGACTAATTGGCTCTACCTCATGATGAAGGAGTAAATGTTTGTACAATGAATAAGGGGCATATAAAGGCTTGGGAGGGAACATGCCAAGATGCTGAGTGAGAGCCCAAATGAAGCTACTGTAAAGATGAAGGGCGGGCCCTATTCCTCATTCTTGTTGGCTCATTAAGTCTCTAATGGCATCCTACACCCAATGGCATCACCCAACTTAATCTAGGCTTTGAGAGAAAATCCATCATGTCCTACTTCCTTCCGTAACTTAACACTATGCAAATGGCCCATTCTAAGTGCCTCACACAGTTCACCCTCCAGAGCTCATTCCTAAATGATGAATTGAAGTAACTGACAATAAGAAGATTTAACCCCATCCCACCCCCCCAAAAAAGGTCTCTTCCTCTTCCAAATTTCTCCATTATTATTGAGAGCAACACCAGTCTCCCACTCTCCCAGCCTGGTAACATAAGTGCTATCTTCACTCCTCACTTTCAGTCACCCTACACTTCCAACCTATTGTCAAATAATTTACTTTCTCCTTTCAAGAAAGACTGAGGTTTGAAAGAAAATCTTCCTAACAATTACACCTACCCAGATAAGACTTGAGATGTCTTGGAAGTTATTGGATACTCTGCACCCACCCCATTGGATGGCCGGGGTGGGGGGAGGTCTCCAAGCAATGACCTGGGTGTCATTTGTTAGCTAGGTGATTCTTATATCAGATACAGGTTGAACTAAACTGACCCCAGAGTCCTCTTCCAGTTCTGAAATGCTACAATAGAGATGATGTTGTATGAGATCCCTAATCTTGTCCTGATGACTCTGGTACCCAACTTGCTAAGTTTCTTGAAGACAGGGAAGGCTTACTTTTGAATTTCCCTTCCTAGTTCATAAAATAAATGTTTAATGATGGATTGACTGACATTGCTCCTGAATGGGTACATGCAGTCAAGGACTTATTGGTTAATGAAAGGCATTCCATCTTGTTCTGGCAATCGGTTTCAGCAGGAAGAATTTGTGGCATGGCTGAAGCACAGGACTTTCCTTTCCTACCTACCCAGCATTGGGGCAGAAAAGGTAAGAACTATCCCATTAGTCCTAAGAAAGAATGGGGGACTACTGGTGGCCCATCACAGTGATGATGTTTCTGAGACTGAAAAGACCAAATTACTTTCTGAATCAATTATTTTTCATGACTGAGTACTTACAGAATTGGTGCACTATATGGGGTGAGCTTAGAGTTTTTACACATGGCCCCCTACAGAAGGTTGTGCTTAGACCTTAAAGGGCCTAGTCAAAGAGTCAAAGATTCAGCAAGTGGAAGGAAGGAAGGAAAGAAGGAAGGAAGGAAGGAAGGAAGGAAGGAAGGAAGGAAGGAAGGAAGGAAGGAAGGAAGGAAGGAAGGAAGGAAAGGAGGGAGGGAGGGAAGAAGGAAGGAAGGAGGAATGAATGGAGGGAGGAAGGAAGGGAGGAAGGAAGAACAAGGAGCAGTCTAGGCATAGAAGACAGCCAAGGCAAAAGCTCAGAGGAGAAAGATGAATGGTTCCATGAGAATACCAAAAAGCCACAAAGTATGTGAAAAAGTATTGTGCTAAAATGTAGAAATGATGAAATGGAGCTAAGTTAAAAAAAAACTTTCTTAAATGGTAAGTTGACAAGTTTCTATCTGATCCTACACTGGATTTTCATAGAATGGGAGGGAGGGGTTGAGGGGGTGGAGAACGTGGTTAGACCTACATTTTAGGTAACTGCAAGAGAGCCCACTGGTAGTGGGGAGAAGTGGAAGAAAAAGATAATCATGGGCTTTATCTTGAAGGAAACTGAAAATTTTATATATCATTACATCATATCTAGAAAAAAATCTTAAGAAGTTATCCAGGACATCTCCTTCTAGCAGATAAATCAACACCCAAACCACAGCAGACATTTTTATAAATTACAGAAAACCAAAGTTTAAATCCTCAACCCTTTCAAATTCTGTGACATTGAATAAGTTAATTCACTTCTCAAAATCTTCTTTCCTATGGGTAAATAGGATAATAAAACATGTACA
Source organism: Macrotis lagotis (assembly GCF_037893015.1). Classification (NCBI taxonomy): domain Eukaryota; kingdom Metazoa; phylum Chordata; class Mammalia; order Peramelemorphia; family Peramelidae; genus Macrotis; species Macrotis lagotis. The sequence continues at coordinate 665,921,465 of NC_133666.1, forward strand.
TCATACTATCTATCTATCTATCTATAGTAAAAACACATACAAAGGCAGAGAAAGGGGAAGACAGAGAGAGGAAGAGATACAGACCAAGAGACAAGAGGGTGAGAAAAAGAGAGTTCAACTGAGTGAAGGGACTGTTTCATTTTTTTCTTTGTATCCCCATCATCCACCATAATGCTTGGTATATATTTGGGACTTAATAAATGCTTGTCTTCGATCCATAATTGTGGCAATCAAATGAGATATTGCCAGTAAACTACTATATAACTATGACGTGCTACATAAGCATGCAACCTGTGACCAAGCACCTTGAAGTTCTGGGTTTACAATAACAAGATTCGAACTTGAAAGCTACCTCGATATAATTGCAGAGATTTGGTTTGGGGGGTTTTTTAATTTTATTTATTTAAGACAATTAGATTAAGTGACTTACCCAAGGTCACACAACTAGGCAATTATTAAGCGTCTGAGGCCAGATTTGAATTCAAGTCCTCCTGACTCCAGAGTCAGTGCTCTATCCACTGTGCCAGCTAGCTGCCCTGATATTTGATTTGTTATGTACCTTCCTCCAGGGAATACTTCAAAATCTCCAAAAACAGCTGTCTTGTCATTTACATCCTTGTCTTTACATATATAGATGGATACATGGAGCAGGGTTCCCCAATTCTATACAAGTTCCCCAATCCTATATCAAGATATGAGGCACTACCACAAAAAAATATAAAAGAATAAAGGAAATCTTCAAATAATACAAATAATATCTCCCCCAAAAAGGGCTTAAAATAATCTGTAAATAATCGATAAATTCTCATCTTTCCCTGGTGAGTCTCACTTTCCCCCAAGGTCCCATGCAGTGCCCCCGACATATAGTGCCAAAGAGAAACTATAATCTTCCAAATTACCCTTAGTATTTGTGAGAAAATGGTATTTCAACTTTGGAGATCATCCTTCCAAAAAAGAGAGAGCAGGTAAATTAGTTTAAGCATTCTCAATTTTCATCATGAGGATTTCACAAACTCAGATTTATAAGGGACCTCAGAGACAATCTAGAATCCATATCTAAACAAGAATTCCCTCTACAGTATCCTCAACAAGAAATCATCAAGTTTTTGCTGAATATCTCTGGTGGGGGTTGGGGAGAACTCACCACCATCTGCAGCAACTCATTCTACTTTTACAGAGTCCTAATTTTAGGAGACTTTTTCTTTCCATCAGGCCCAAATCGATCTCTCTAAAGCTTCCCTTCATTGCTCCTAGCTCTGCCCTTCGGAATCAATCAGAAGAAGGTTAATCCCCCTTCCCTATCACATCCCTTCCACATCTTAAACATAGCAGCTATCAGTCAAGTCCCCTCTTCCTGAAACTAAATCTCCTAAGTTTCTATAACTAAACATTATATAGCATGATCTCCAGGCCCTTTGCCATCTGAACCATGCTCCTATGGACACTACCAATGTCCTTCCAAAAACATGGCATCCATAGCTGAATAAAACTTTCCTGGCATTTATAATTCATATACCTTATGCTTCCTATAAGTTTCCTAGTTCCAGACACCATGATTTGAGAGAGGAGAATTTGGTGAACATATTGAGAGAGCCACTCAATGATTTCAGGGTGCCAAAGCAAAATTCCCCTTGGAAAAACTGGTATCTCCCTTCTCTTTAATAATAATAAATTGTATTTATATAACACTATTTATAAACATCATCTCATTTGATCTTCATAATGACCCTGTGAGATTGGTACTATTGTTATAATCATTTTACAGATGAGCGGGGGGTAAATAACTTGCCCAAGTTCAAACTACTAGTGAGTATCTGTAGCAGAATCTGAACTCAGATCCTGACTCTAATTCAAACATGCTAATCACTGAGTCATCTAGCTGCCTCATAAAGGAGTAGCCTGATAGAATAGCATGGTAGAATTGAATAAGCACTGAGCTTGTAGTCAAAAAACTTGGGTTTGAGCCCTGGTCCCAATACTTGTAAGCTAGGTAACCATAGGAAAGTCAATTTATCTCTCTCAAAGTCAGTTTCCTCCTCTGTAAAAAGGGAATGATATCCTTGAATGACCAAGCTCATAAGGAAGTTGTGGAAAATTTATTTTTCAAACCCTTCAAAATGCAATATGACTTATTATTCCTACTAACCCTCATAGCAGCCCTGTGAGTTAGGCAATGCAAGTATTACTGTTTTGACAGTGAAGGAAACTGAGGATCAAAGAAATTAAGTGGTTTGGGCAAATTGACAGCCCTGGGACATAGATGTGCCAAAATTCAAATTCAAGTTTTCTGATTCCAAGGTCAGAGTTCTTTGCAATCTACCCTGATAAAGGGGACAGAAAAGAAGTTAAAACAGAGAGATTAGATCACACAGCCCTGTTTGATTATAACTGACATATCTGGTCAGATTTCCCCCAAAGGGAAAAGGAGGTACATGTAGATAGAGACAATTAGAATGACTGATGAGTCCATGAAAATCAAAGGAATTTTTGAAGACCTGAAGACCAAGGAAATTTTACCAATTACATTAATGTTTGTTCTTATCTGGTTTACCCATGATTCAAGGGCAGTTTCCATGTAGTAGTAAATTAAAAAAAAAAGTCTCACTTTATCCTTCTGAGCTTAAAAAAAAATGAGGGTTCTAACAACTCCAAATCACTTGGATGCTGACTTCAGTTCTGAAAAAAAAAAAACTGGGTTTCTCCTGAAACACTGTCTTGTCTTGCTTCTCAGGATCCTAATTAGGTTAACTGAACCGAAGTTGGCAGTGAGGTGGCCTGACTATATGTATTGTCGATATTCTCTGTCCGCCAGGTCAGTTTGTATAGCAGCAATAAATCCCATTGATAGATCAACTGAATATGATAACTGTTCTTTGAAATCCTGGGCCAGAATGGCAGATCAACTTAGAGTATTTGTGTACACACACACACACACACACACGTGCACACACACACGCGCCGCGCACACACACACACACACACACACACGTGCACACACACACGCGCGCACACACACACACACACACACAATTGTAACATTAAAATACTCCAGCACTTTATGATTTCATCATTGTAGGTATTCCTTCAAGAGATACAGATGGCAGCCTATCCATGCCTGCCCATTCATTATGCCTCTTGTCCATGTCCTCCCATAAATTCACAGAAAACTATTTCCAATCTCCATCATCTATGAGTGTATTTGGAGTCTTTGGCTGATCCTTCTCATTGAATTTAGAAGGTGAGATGGCAGATTAGCCGTGTCACGAGCACAGACCAATCAGAAGACCTGGCAAGGGATATAGAACATCCCTGCCCCCAGAGATGGAAAAAAAATTAAAACTCCCAATCCTGAATTGAGGGTAAAAAGCATGTCGAGCTAGACAGGGTTAAACGACTACTTCAGTGCTTTTTCAAAAGATTTTCTCACAGGTTAATTTCCTCCACATCTTTTCATTGTGAGGCAAAAAAGTTCATGAACCCAAACTTACTTAATAGTCATGAGATTTTTCAAAGGTGTATGAGGACCTCAAAATTTTTATAAATTAATTCATATAGATTACACATAAATTTTCAAATGGTTTTGGATAGATGCATGCATGAATGAATGAATGCACTAAAGCTACTCAATTATTTGTAGGAATCTCATGTGAATCGTTTTATAAAGCAATTCTTATTAATAGATTTTTACATTCAGATTTTTCAAATGTGAGTTTTGCATAGTGTAAGTTGCACCTGTATTATCTAAGGATTCTAATTACCAAGTGGAAGGAAGACAATGGATATCAGTGTTCAATCAACGAATACGCTTAGGAAAAAAAGCTGCTATCAGATTATGTGTGTGTGTGACTCCCAATATTTTCAAAAGGATGCTCTACAGATTTTATTTTTCTACCATCAGGAAAGTCTTTTGAGAGAAGGGAAAGGATAACAAGAGAGAGACAGACAGACAGACACAGAGACAAAGACAGAGATAGAGAGACAGAGATGGAAGGAGAAAGGGAAAAAAGAAGGGAAGAAAGAAGTGAGGAAGGGAGAAAGAAAGGAAAGGAGGGAGGAAAAGAAGGAAGGAAGGAGAGAGAGGTAAAGGGGGAAGAAAGAAGGAGAGAGAGAAGGAAGGAACAAGGGAGGGTAGACAAATTAGACAAAAGAAACTTGGTTTACCTCACAAAACAAAGTGAAGCCATTTTATACCTCTGAAGGTACTCTTTTTTCCCCTATAACTTGGACAAGGAATAGGAAAAACAATGAAAGAATCTGCTTCATTCATGTTTCACTAATCCATGAAATTATACCTGTCACAGTAATTTAGTTTTATTAACACCATATTTTTTTTTGCTTTGTATTGAACTGGTGAATTTCACAAAAGCTGTAAGTCTCAAGTTAATTAACACTGTGACCTTTTCCTTTGTGAGATTAGGTTTAATATTTTGGGATTAATTAAAGTATGCAAATCAAAACTCCTAAAAGATCGGTTCCAGATTTCCAAATATTGTAGCACTTAAGGTAAATATTTGCCTTTGATCTTTATTTTAATTTGCTCTAGGGGCAAGAAGAGGATTGAATATATATTTCTTTGAAGAAGTTTGTGCTACAGTCTTACGATTCTGTCATCAAAAGTAGAAGCAAAAATTACTACAAAGGCAATTGCCATTTATATACTACTTCAATATACTTACCAAGGGCTTTTTGGAGATTCTGCCTTTTGAACCTTATTACCACACTTGGAAGAAGGTATTATAGGGATTATTGCCATTTTACATGTGAGTAAACTGAGGCTGGAGAAGTGAAGCAACTTATCAGTGGCAGACCTTTGCTAATTCCAAGCCCAGCATTCTATGTCATATGCCGAGAGCACCTTTTCAAGCTCTTCAGTTGAACTTTCCCTTCCATTCAGAACCATCAGTGGGTTACTGTGGCTTCTGATCATGTCCAAAGTTGACATAATAGGTTGGATTCCAGTAACAAAAACTCAAATCCATCCCTGCCTGTCTTTAAGTCATTCAACCCTGCTCCCCACGTCAAGTCTGTCCTATCATTTTTCCCCAGGCGTCATCCCTAGACATGCTTTCCACATCAGCTTTATTTTTCTAATCTTTCCTTTCCTCCCTTTTGCAGTTTGACCCCTTTATCATATGCTTATTCATCTTCATTACTCACCATTTCCTCACAATGTGGGCTCATTAAAACATTTTAAATTAAGACCTTTCCACTGTCCTCACAGAGTCCACCAGCTCTTTCTTTACACCACTTTTTAAATTCTTATCATGGTGTTTCAGGCAGTTTGTACATTATATTCTATTAAAACTCCATTCCATCCAGGCTTGTCACAATTTGGAGATTACGGCTCTCAGCAGCAGGGATTGTTAGGAATATATTCATAAATTCACCTTGTTAGCAGCCCAGCACATTCTAGGAACCGGTTTTTCAAATCCCATTTGATAACACAGTTCAACAAAAAGTATAAAAAGAACCAATTATTTATTTATATTGTGAAATGTATTTTACAGAGTTATTGGATAGGCATAAATTGTCTTCCCCAGGTAGAGATACCTGGCATTTTGGACAGTTAAAGAGAGGTCAAATTATAAATGCAAAGGAAGAGAGTAAAGGAGAAGGAGGTATTAGAACATTCTCCATGGAGGTGGATAAAAAGCAAAAAAAAAAAAAAAAAAAAAAAAACCTGTTGGTGGCAAAAGAGAATCTACCACAGGCAGAAAACTAGCCTCTAATTTACTGGTACATCCACCTTGACACAATGTGTTATCCTGAAAAGAGATGAATTTGGAGTCAAAGAATGTAGCTTTGAATCTTTTGTCAGCTGCTTCCTGAGTGACTTTGGGTAAACTGCCCAAATTTAATTCTCTGGACCTCAGTTTTCTCATAAGCAAAAGGAAAGTATTGTACCAGAGGATCATTCTGGTTTCTTCTAATTCTAAATTAATGATATCATCTATGATTTTTACCAGAAGACTACAAGTTTTATTCATACAGAATGAAAAGTAGTGGTGTTTCCTTTGGTAAGGTCATTTTATTTTCTCAATAGTCCAATATTTTGAAGTGGCTGTTGCTGAGTTCTTTCAGTCCTATCTAGCACTTGGAGTTTTCTTGGCATAGACCATGGAGTAGTTTTGCATTTTATTAATGAGGAAACTGAGGCAAACAGGGTGACGTGACTTGTACAGGGTAACACAGCTACTGTCTGAAGCCAGATTTCACTCAAGTCTTCCTGACTCCATGTCCAGCTCTTAAGGATACTAGGCTGCTTAAACTGATATTAGCTTTTTTTCAGTTGTCACAACACAATTCTATCTCACTAGGCTCATGGTTCACTTATACCTCCAGGTCTCTTCCTTGAGAACTGTTGTTCGGCTATGTCTCTCATCCTTTAACAGTAAAATTTATTTTTTAAGTCCAATTATGGACCTTCAGACCTAACCCTATTAAAACAGCTCTTCCTAGATTAAGTTTAGAATTATCATTGCTAACCTGTGGCCTACATTTGCTAAGAAAACCATCTGGAGCTAGAAATGTAGTTTGTGGCCTCCCTCAGGTGGGAAGCTAACAGCTCCATGTATAAATCAAACCTGTGACCTTAACCTAACTGTCACTGACTCTAAGTCACATTAAGAGCTCACTGAAGGTAGAATACAGTTTACACTCCATTGTCAGCAGTCACTGAGTCTTCATCCACTTCTGCACCTTCACTCAACCGTACAAATCCTTTTCCAAAATCATCAAGCCACAAAAAGAGTGTTATTTCCCAAGCCCACCTCTCCTGCTTATCTTGCTAAGCTTGAAGAATTTGCTTGCAGCATCAGTAGCTGAATCAGCACACTGCCTCAAATGTGTCTATGCACACAGCTGTTTGGAGCTGTTCTTCATCACCCATACCTTGGTTGCATGTGTAGACACAGCCTCAGAGACTTCCACTTATGCATGCAAAGATGTCTTTGAAAAGGTAACTCACAGCAAGAGATCAAGAAAAATTCATTTACTTTTGGTGTAATCAGATGCCAAATTTTGTTGTTTCTAACTTTACAACATTTTTCACATATGTTCCCTTCTTTCTACTTGCTCAGTTGCAACCCCATTTTGGAACCTCATCACTTCTGATTTGGCCCTAGTGTCTCAAGTCCCTCCCCCTTCGATCCTTCCTCCACCCAACTGACAAAATTATTTTCTCAATGCCTAGATTTGATTATGTTATCCACCCCTCCCATTTAATAAACTCCAGTGGCTCCCTGTTCCTTCCAGGATCAATTAGAAAATATACTGTTTGTCATTTAGAGTCCTTATGATCTGACTCCTTCTCCTCCCTTTCCAGTCTTCTTATACTTTATGTTCCACACACTCCAAGGACACTGGTCTTTTTGTTCCTTGTATGTGACACACCATCTCCCATCTTCACACCTTTGCTCTGACTATTCTCCATGTTTGGGATGCTCTCGGTTGCTTGGGTTTCTCTAAAGACTCGACTCCAATCCTACCTGCTCTAAGAGACCTTTTTGGTTCCCCTATCTCCTTTCTCCTTCTACTCCGAGGTTATTTACCATCACTCTGTATAGAAACACACAGTAGTTATTTATGTGGCAGGTAAAAGATGAAATGACTGAAGAAATAAAGGCTCAAGCTTCTGAGTGTATAGATTTATTGGGTAGCTCATGCCAATTTCATAACAAATCAGGAACAATAAGCCATCCTCAGTTTTAGAGCTGGTTCTCAAATACAAGGGAAACAGACTTTCATACATTAAAAACAATTAATCAAATAAGACTCATTAATTTAAAAAATTGACCAAGACACAAAATTAGCTCATTGGATTTCTAGTTGGAAGGAGGATGAGGGACTTTTCAAGTGGGAAAGGAGAAAGTCAACAGGTGCAATTTATAGAAATCAGAAAAAGAGGTGTCTCGTTCTTCCCAAGCTTCTGTATTTAATGAAAGGAAAAAAGGAAATAGTAACTGATTATTCAGCACAAGACCAGTTTTTAGATAAGACAAAGAAATTGTTTGAGATATATAATTGTGAGAAAACTCCTTATATCAAGCTTCAGAACTGATCAGGTTTTTGCTCAGTATAAGCTAGGTTCACTATTTAAAGTCACTTTGTTAGGCACTTAACAATTTTGATTGAATTTGATCCTCATAATAACTCTAGTATCATGTCATTCCCATTTTATTAAAGTGGAGAGAGGTGGGGTGGCTAGGTGGCACAGTGGATAGAGCACCGGCCCTGGAGTCAGGAGTACCTGAGTTCAAATCTGACCTCAGACACTTAATAATTACCTAGCTGTGTGGCCTTGGGCAAGCCACTTAATCCCATTGCTTTGCAGAAAGAAAGAAAGAAAGAAAGAAAGAAAGAAAGAAAGAAAGAAAGAAAGAAAGAGAAAGAAAAGAAGAAAGAAAGAGAAAGAAAAGAAGAAAGAAACAGAAAGAAAAGAAAAAGAAAGAAAGAAAGAAAGAAAGAAAGAAAGAAAGAAAGAAAGAAAGAAAGAAAGAAAGAAAGAAAGAAAGAAAGAAAGAGGTTTAGTGACTTGCCCAGCATCACATAGATAGTAAGTACATGAATCTGGATTTGAACTCTAGTGTTTCTGACTCCAAGTCTAGTATTCTATGCATTGTCCTATCTAGCTGCTCGTTGCTCATTGACTGAATGACTCCCTTACTGCCTGATTGTATTACTATTGAACCTGATGTCTGATTCTCATTTTTCTTCCTCTGATATTTCATCTCCTACCTCCCTCCATTCACACAAACCAATCCCAATACCTGGAATGCTCTCCCTCCTCATCTTGGCTTGTCAGAGTCTTTTTCTTCCATCAAAGAGGCGAAAAGTAACACTAAGACTACACTTCAATGAAGCCTTCTCTGATTCCCCCAAATGCTAGTTTCTTTGGCCTATAATTATTTGTGTCTATATTATCTTTTCCACCCTTATCCTCATATTGTCACTCAAGAGAATGGAAATTCTTTGAAACCAAAGATGATTTACTTGTTTCATTTGTTTCAAGAGCACCTGTAGTATATTTTCCATGTTGTAGATATTTAATAAATATTGATCAAAGTGAATTACTAGTATAATCATTAGTAGTTCACATATAATAGTAGTTCACTTTAGGTTTTAGAAAGTGATTTGCGTTTTATTTCATTTGAGCCTAATATCTCGATGTTGAAGCTATTTTACAGATGAAGAAATTGAGGTTCAGAGGAAGCTAAATGCCTTGTCAATGGTTAGTGAATGTGAAAGGTGGGATTTAAACCCAGGTCTTTCCCCTTCAAGTTCATTTGAAGGGCCCAGTTCCCCACAATTCCTATCATTTGCAATGTCTAGCAGTGGAACTACATTGACCTATGACTAACACAGAGCCATCCAAAAGAATAAGAGGAACAAGGATCTTAGTTCTAAAACTAGAAGGAACATCATGTCTCATTTAATAGTCAGAGCAACTGAGACCCAGGGAAGTCAAGAGTTTTGTCTGAGGTCACACAAACCACAAACATAGGAAATGGGATTGGAATCCATGTCCTCTGGCTCAATGATCTTTCCATTATCCCCTGCTGAAGGCAGGAAATTTGAGGGGAAAAGAAATGCCCCCCAGGGGATATTTGCTTTCTTGAAAAAAAAAACTTGTTTTTTTAACTTCCCAGAGAAGCAAAACTTTCTCTTTCCCACCCTGGAAACTAACAGGAACTAAATATCACTATTTATATGTCAAATAAGAGTGGTATTTGGGGAAACAGGAGAGATGCACCTTCACTTCAAAGGGTATGAAATGACCTTTGAGGAGGCAGATGCAAGAGGAGTGAGCGAATGGTAATAGTATATGAACAGGAGCATGGAGGGTAAAGTGGGGAGGTAATCAGAGTCACAGGAAGTAGAGACTTCATCACCCCCACCAGGGGAAAGTAGATAGAAGATAAATATATAGAGAAAAGGAAGGAAGGAAGAGAGAGAGAGAGAGAGAGAGAGAGAGAGAGAGAGAGAGAGAGAGAGAGAGGTAACAAAGAGGAGGAGGGAGGGAAGGGAGGGAGAGGGAAAGAGAAATGAATAGAGAAACAAAGGAACAAATTGAGAGGGAAGGAAGGAAGAAAGAAACAGACAACGAAGGAACAAAAGAACAAAGGATGGGAGGGAGGGAAGGAAGGAAGGAAGGAAGGAAGGAAGGAAGGAAGGAAGGAGCAAGGAGCAACCCTAATTCTTAGGAAGCTTTTCAGGATATTGAGTTAAAATTGACCTTTTTTTTTTTTTTTACCATTTCTGCACATGGCTTTTCCTCTGTGACCAACAAAATAAGTATGGCACCTCCTCAAAATGACAGCTCTGAAAATAGCTGAAAATAGTTAGTAGAAACCCCTCCGAATCTTCTCTTTTCTGATTAAATATTCCCCAAGTCCTTCAACCAATTTCCTTCTGTCAAGGACTCAAGGTCCTTCACCATCCTATTTTCCTGCCTTTGTCTCATCAAAATTGTTTGTCCTCCACAACATCTAAGCAAGGAAGATGGGGGAAGAGAAGGAGAAGCAAAGATAATGACTGTGAGAGTGCCATGATGATAAGAAAAAGGGATAAACTTTTGGCATCCTAACAACACATGGCAGTCACTTGGGGACTGACTAGCTTTCTCAGGAATCTAATGGGTCTTGGCTTTTTTTTCCAATCATTGCAACATGGCAATAAGCCAAAATGATGTCTGTGGGACATATTGCACAAAGTGCTAGCAAAAAATTACCCAACAGCTATTGCAATCTAAAAGCCCATCTCCCTCAGTTCTCCTAAATCATTTCTATCTCCCCCATTTTAATCCATGACCCCTTCCCATCATCTCTATAGCCACAGTGTTATCCAACCGCTCACCCCCAGCAACCCTGAGCTGGGTAATTTCTGTCCCACGCCACATCTGTAATTAGGTCATTTATGAATAAAAAGCCCAAAGAAGAAAGCTTGGTGTAATAACACATCCACGTAATGTAGCCATTCAGGAGCTATATGACTGCCACTATGCTGATGAGCTAAAAGGATAGCAATTCTATTAGCCATAAAGGAGACCCATCAGAAAAATGAATGCATTACTTCTCTATCAGCTACTGCAGCCCTCTTGGCAGAGGCATGTCTGGCCCTTTCTTACCTGTTCTCGGTATCTGGAATATGGCCCACACACACAAGGGTTGCTGTCGTCTGCATCTCTCCATTGTCGATTTCCTCCTGGATCTCCCACTCATCTTCATTGCTGACTCTCACAGCCATGATCTTGAGTCTGGGAGCGGCTTTTATGCTATTAGAGAACAAAACAAACCACTTCAGTTAGTGCCAGATATATGGAGAACGACTGGATGAGGACCCATCACTGAAAGAAATGTTTCCACGGCCACCCTTTCCTGAAAGACACATGGGGAAAGATGGCAGAAAATGGTTGGGCCTATAATAATCAGGAGATTCATTTGCTATCCACACAACTGAAGCACAGGTCTCCTGATCTGAGTTGCAGGTAAATTCTATCCTTAAACAATACATTGGAAAGCTAAACACTCTCCACTTTTGGGGAACCAGGTGGATGTAAATGAAACAGATGTGCCTAGGTAAAAACTCATTTAGTTTGCAATGTCTTATCCTCCAGGTGGAGATGAGGATGAGTCCATACCAAGAACTATAAATAGGTACATATAGGGTTGCTTCACCTAAGTCATATGGCTTTGCATTCCCAAGATGATGAGGAAGTAGACATGCCACCACACTCAAATTCTGTACATGTCTTCTATGTATTTAATTATTTACAAGTTTTCTGCCCAACCAGGATGGAAGTTCTTTGAAGATATGAATTTTGTTTTTGTCTTACTTTATATCCCTGAGGTTTAGCAGAGTGCCTCACATATATTGAACTCAATAAAAAGTTTTTTAACTGACTAACCAGTAAGAGAAAGCTGAGACCTCTTGTCAATGTCAAGTAATCATAGATGTCCCCCCAATAGGAAAATGATGATGTTTGTCCTTTGTTCTCAAAGAAGACCATGCCATCAGGGCAGTGATGCTATGACAGGCACATGAATTGGATATGAGTTAGGGGTGCTGTGCTAACTCACCAAGCTCACTTTCTCTTCCAGAGTCATCTGAGTCCAGTGGCCAGATAGGAATCAGGACGACTGGAGATGGTCCTGGAAGTGAGGCAATCAGGGTTGAGTGACTTGCCTAAGGTCACACAGTAAGTATCTGAGATTGGATCTGAACTCAAGTCCTCCTGACTTCAGGACCAGTGCTCTACCCACTGTGCAATCTAACTGTCCAATAGGAAAATAAGTCCAGATTGGACAGGCTATTAGAGTTATGGCATGTGCAGAGCTTCATGATGTTTCTCATTGAAGAAGACTGATATCAAGGAGGTAATGCCATGACAAGCACATGAATTGGATTTGTCCTCCGAGTCCAGTGGCCAGATATGAATCAAAACAACTGGAGTTGATCCTGGATTTGAATCGAATAAAGTTAAGTGACTTGCCCAAAGTCATACAGCCAGTAAGTTTCTGAGGGCAGATTTGAACTCAGGTTCTCCTGACTTCAAGGCCAGTACTCTACCCACTGACCCATTGTTTATTTGCTGAAGAAAAGAAATGGGAAGCTGAGCTCTTCTGCCATTGAGAAGGGAGACAAGGAGAGTTCAATGTCCTCCTGGCAGGTTGGCTCCACCTGCCTTTTTTCATTGTTCTCAGAACAGCCCCCAGTTTACTACAGAAATGGGAATCTGTCCCCACTGTCACGGCAAGGTCTTCATTTGTAGTACTCAAGTTGTCCAAATGCAATCTTGGGATTTCCATCTGGTGTATAATTAGAATGAAAGCTTACATACCGTAGTTTCTCCGAGCCTCCATCCCAACCCCCCACCACCACCACCACCAACTCTGCTGCTGTGACTTAATTAATTTTAAGTAACGTCAAGAGGGACTGCTTAGACTTCTGGTGAACTGAAACCGCAGTACTGAGGGTTAGCCAGTCTACTTAGCAGGAAAGCGTGATTGGCTTTCCCTCTGCTCTCCAGGGGCCAATGGGAGTTACTGTTCAAGTAGCTCCACAACTTAGCAGATGATGGAAGCTTCCCCTTCATCACTTTTTACACAATGCCAAGGGAGTTGCTATCTCTGGGGATATAGTCTATGTGGGATGCCAGATAACTGATTTCCCTCCTTTCTTCCCCCCTTCCCATGAGTTAAAAATCCTTCCCTGTTTGAAACTTGGGTGGTTCTTTCTCTTTGGTATTTATCAGGTAGTATTGTGTATCACTTTCTTATGCCCCCAATTAGACTGCAAGCAAGGACTACATCCTACCGCATTTCGCCCACAGTGTTCTACTAAGGGTGTTCACTGAATGTTTATTAAATTTGATGGATGCAGAGAAAAGCAATCAGTAAATTTATGTTGGCACTTTTTTTTCCTTCTTTGTGGAGATAAGAGTTAATGGGTATAGATAACTGGGTATGCATTGATACTGGACTTGAAGTCTAAAAGATGTGAATTTGAATCCTACCCCAGAAAATTTCCTTGTGACCCTGAGCAAGTCTCTTATACTCTCTGATCTCAGTATTCTCTTTTATAAATTGGGAGGAATAATAACACCCTACTTCATGGTACTGTCATGAGGATCAAATGAATTAATATATATAAAGTACTGTGCATACTTTAAAACGGTATCGGAATACTAGCTATTAGTGCAGATAACATCACATTCCACTCATATGTTGAATCATTTCCCTGGGTTGGTTTTTCTCATTTTTTCCCTTCTATCTTTTGTTATAAGATGATTTGTTGGGTTAGGGAAAAAGAAGGGATAGATTCAGAAATTAAAGTGATGTAAAAATAAAAGATATTAATAGAGTAAATGCATGCAATGTGCTTCATTTCCCTTAGCATTCACTCAGCAGGCAGAAAAATAAATGTTGGTTGAGCCAATATTTCATCACTGAGCCAACATTTCATTACTATGAAACACAAAAGGCACAGACAATAAAGCCTCTGGGACTGGAGTCGGGAAGAGTGAGTTCAAATCTGCTATCAGAAACTTATTAGCTGTGTGACCTGGGCAAGTCATTTCACTTCTGTCTGCCTCCATTCCCTTTGCTATCTAAGTGTTATTTATTGTTATTTTAAGCCTATTTGAATGAATTACAACATGTTTTCCCAAAGCATTTTAATAATTACAAAACCAATAATCACTAAGGTCTCTTCAGGCTCTAGAGTTTTGTTATTAATATTAACAAAAACACAAATGGAATAATTTTCTGATTGTTCTTAGGATATGTAAGCATTAGTGGGAGGGAGGGAAGGAGAGGGGGAGGCAGAGAGAAAGAGAGAAGAAAGGGAGGAAAGGAGGGAAAGGGAGAGGAAAAGAGAGAGAGAGAGTGGGGGAGGGCAGGAGGAAAGAGTAAAGGAGATAAAGATAGAGAAATGGTGATAACAGGTAGAAGGATAGACAGATGGAAAGATAGATGGATATAAAAACAAATGGAAAGATGGATGGATGGAGAGATGGATAGAGAGATGGATAAAGGTGAATACACAGAGAGCCAGATGGATCAAAGGACACATAGACAAATGATCAGAAAGTTAGATGAATGAGTGGAGAGATAGATGAATGATGAGTGAATGGATACAGGCAGATTTCCAGACAGATGGACAGGTGGACAGACTGATGGATGGATTGATAAATATTAAGATGAACAGACAGACAGATGGATGGGTGGATGGGTGGATGGATGGATGGATGGAGAGATGGATAGAGAGATGGATGAAGGTGAATACACAGAGAGCCAGATGGATCAAAGGACACATAGACAAATGATCAGAAAGTTAGATGAATGAGTGGAGAGACAGATGAATGATGGGTGAATGGATACAGGCAGATTTCCAGACAGATGGACAGGTGGATAGACTGATGGATGGATTGATAAATATTAAGATGGACAGACAGATGGATGGGTGGATGGGTGGATGGGTGGATGGATGGATGGATGGATGGATGGATGGATGGATGGATGGATGGATGGATGGATGGATGGATAAAATAATGAGTAATATCTACCCTAGAGGAGTTTATAGTTTAATGAGGAGACAGCCTATATTGAAAAACGGTAACTAGAAAGATGCATTTTGGTCTAGGAAATAGTGAATGGCATCACAGGTAAAGAAATGAATGCATTCTTCCCAGTAGCAGTGATATTATATTCCAGAACTAGCAATTGCGAATAGGGAAAGATTGGAAAGATAAGGAAGCATGGCTAGAGATGGCCTAGATAGAGTTGGCATGACGATCAGGGAAATGAGGGACCCCAGGACAGGTATTTTGGAGCTGAAAAATGCAATTCTCCAGGACATAGCTTTTTGGAACAGATACAAAAGTAGCTGACAAGAAGATGTAACTTAAAATCTAGGATTTACTAGTGGTGGCAAAGATTTGGAAATTGGGTCAGTCAGTCCTGAGGGATAGATGAGCATTGTGCCAAAGGGACAAGTGATGGCCTCCATTGCCCTCATCGGATCAAAAGAGAGTGTTTCAGATCTCCGAATCTGGAGTGGTGGAGACTGGTTCTGCAAAATGTACAGTACAGTAGTAACTTGACCATCCTGAAGAAACTGGCAGGAGTCCTGGGGAGAGTTCTCTTTTATTTGTGAAGGGCAGCGCCACCCTGAAATGGATTTACTCTGAGAGAAGGGCCTGTGCCTTGGAAAGCATCACAGTTCTGGCAGTGTCTGATGAGTTCGAGCTCTGGGAGTGTACTCACAGAGCAGGGCAGCATAGTCCTATGAATGGCAAGCTGATGTTGTCCTAATATTAAAACTGTTGTCATTGGAAAACCTGAGTAGCTCAGTGGTGAAAACTCTGAGAGGAAAGGCCATATTAAGGGTTAGTCCATCAAGAGACAGGCTTGTATATAACAGGTTGCTGCATTCTGCCACCAGGTGCTTGTCCAGGGTTGTGGTGCACCATGGTGGCTCATTGATTAGGGAGGAAGAGAAACTAATTCAAGGCCAAGAGACTCCCACAACAGCCAGACTATCTGCAATAGTCCTGTTTCCTATCAATCAGGCCATGGGATGGCATAGTCATGATAAAGGCAAGTGAGGATGCATTACTCATCATACCCCTCACTATAATGAACATATGTAGGTAAGTCATGCCACCAATCACTTGATTAGTCAGCCTTGTCCTCTTTGATACCAGAGGACAGCTACTACTGTTAAGCTATAAGAAATGATGAACAGAATGTTTTCAGAAAAATCTGGAAAGACTTATATGAACTAATGCAAAGCAAAGTTAACAGAACCAGAACATTGTATTCATTAACAGTAATCATGTATGATGAACAACTGCAAAAGACTTAGTTTCTCTGATCAAGACAATGAGCCAAGACAAATTTTTAAAATTTTTTTTAAAATTCAGTTCAATTTATTCTTTGCTACATTTTAAGTTACAAACTGTTTCACATCCTCCTTCATCACTTGGTACTAGAAAAAAAACACCATTTAACACAGATTCATAAATGTAAATAAAACTATATTATGTATATTTCTATTTGTTAGTTATTTCTCAGGAGGTGGATGGCATCTTCTTTCATAGGTCCTTTATTGATTTAAGTATTTATAGCACTCAGAATAACTTGATTGTTCACAATTATTCACTGAACAATATTGGTGCTCCTGTATAGCATGTTCTCTTGGTTCTGCTCCATTCACTTTCAATTATTTCAAGTCTTTCCATATTTTCCTAAAATCAGCCTGATCATTTCTAACAGCACAGTAGTATTCCACCACAATCACATACCATAACTTATTTAACCATTTCCCAATTGATGGACATCCTCTCAATTTCTAGTTCTTCGCTACACAAAGAGATGCCATAAACTTTTTAGAATATAGTGGTACTTTTTCTTTTTTCCTGATTTCCATGAGAAACAGATCTAATAGTGGTATTACTTTGGGCATAATTCTAGATTGCTCTCCAAAATAGTTAACTCAGTTCACAGTCTTCCAACAATGTATTACTGTCGCAATTTTTCCACATTCTCCTCCAACATTTGTCATTTTCCCCTTCTGTCATTTTAGCCAGTCTGAAAGAAGTGAGATAACTCGAAGTTGTTTTCTTTTGCATTTCACTAATCAATAATTATTTAGAGCACTTTTCATATAACTATATATAGTTTTGACTTCTTCATCAAAAAACTGCCTGATAATATCCTTTGACTGTTTAACAATTGGGAAATGACTCATATTCTTATAAATTTGATAACATTCTCTATGTATTTGAGATAGGAGAACTTCAACTGTCTATAAATCTTCTTTCCCAAATTTCTGCTTTCCTTTTAATCTTGACTACATTTGGTTTTTCATTTTTGTTTTTAGTTTTTTGCAAGGCAGTGGGGTTAAGTGGCTTGCCCAAGGCCACACAGCTAGGGAATTATTAAGTGTCTGAGGACGGATTGGAACTCAGGTATTCCTGATTCCAGGGCCAGTGCTCTATCCATTGTGCCACCTAGCCGTCCCTTGACTACATTTGTTTTATTTAATTGGTACATACCTTTTTTAATTCAATGTAACCAAAATTATCTATTTTATATTTCACAACATTCTCTAGCCCTATTTATTCATAAATTCTTCTTCCATCCCTAAGTCTGATAAGTAATGTGTTCCAGGTTCTCCCAGTTTTCTTATATTACCTCCCTTTATGACTGGCTCAAATATCCATCTTGACTTTATCTTGATAAATCATCTAAGATTATCTATACTTAATTTCTACAAGACTGCTTTCCAGTTTTCCCAATAATTTTGCCATTGTGCTCTTATCCCAAAAGCTTGATCTTTATTTTAGTCAAACACAAAACCGCTATAATCATTTGCTATTGTGTGTATTAAGTCTACTCTGTTTCACGGATCTGTCTTTCTATTTCTTAGCCAGTACCAGATAGTTATGATAATTACTGCTTCATAATATAGTTTAACATCTGGCAATGCAAAACTTCTTTCCTTTACATTTTGTCATTAAGTCCTTTAATATTCTTGACATTTTTTCTTCCAAATGAATTTTACTGTTATTTCTTCTAGATCAATAAAAATAATTTTTAGTAGTTTAATTGGGATAGCATTGAATAGATAGATTAGTTTAGGCATAATTGTCCTTTTTATACTGACTCTGCCTACCCACAAACAATACTTCCCCAATTATTTAACTCTGATTTTAATTGTATAACAAGTGTTTTATAATTATGTTCATGTACTTCCTGAGTTTGTCCTGACAGCTATACTCCCAGGTATTTTATACGATCTAAAATTATTTTGAATGGGATATCTCTCATTATCTCTTCTTGAAGAGTTTTGTTGGTAATATATATAGAAATGCTGATGATTTATAAAGGTTTATTTTATATTCTGCTACTGTGCGGAAATTATTACTTTTCCAACCAGATTTTTTAGCTGAATCTCTAGGATTTTCCAAATATATCATCATACTGTCTACAAAAAGAGGTAGTTCTATTACCTCACTGCCCATTCTGATTCCTTCAATTGCTTTTTCTTCTTTTATTGCTAGTGCTAGCATTTCTAATACCAATATCAAATGATATTGGTGATAATGGATATGTTTCACTCCTATATGTGTCACTTATTAGGAAGGCTTCTAGTTTATCCTTATCACTAATAACGCTTGCTGCTGACTTTAAGTTTTTATCTATATTTTCAAGTGTTTTATAAAGGAATGACTTATATTTTGTCAAAAGCTTTTTCTGAATTTTACTATAATTATGTGATCTTTGTTACTTTTGTTATTTATAAATTCAATTTTCTAATAGTTTTTCTTATGTTAAATCATTCCTTCAATTCTGGTATAAAACTCATATTATCACCATATATAGAGGGGAGTGAAGAGAGACTGCTGATCTCTGTCCTCTGCCTCTAGAACAGGACTCTGGGGCTCTGACCACATTCAGATCCTGATCGCAGTCTAGGCCCCCCCATAGAACAACAGGGCCCCCCCACCTCGGCCCCGTGGCAGAGGGGGGCACTTGTGGTCATTCACAGACCAGGAGGGAGGACAGAGCCTCAAACACTGAGACCCTTGTGGGAGTGTCCCAAAAGCTCAGGAAGCACCCCAAAACCAGGACCAGGCTGGGAAAATGAGCAAGCAGAGAAATAAGAGGAAGACTATTGAGAAATATTTTGCAAATGAGCCCAAGAAGGATCAAAATACTCAGTCTGAAGATGAGGAAGCACAAGCTCCTGCATCTAAAGACTCCAAGAAAAAACAGAAATTGGGCTCAGGCTATGACAGAGCTCAAAAAAAGACTTTGAAAATCAAATGAAGGAGTTGGAAGAAAAACTGGGAAAAGAAAGGAGAGAGATGCAGGAAAAACATGAAAATGAAGTCAGCAGCTTAGTCAAGGAAATCCAAAAAAATGCTGAAGAAAATAGCATGCTAACAACCAGCTTAGGTCAAATGGATAAAACAGTTCAAAAAGTTATTGAGGAGAAGAATGCTTTAAAAAGCAAAATTGGCCAGATGGAAAAAGAGATAAGAAAACTCTCTGAGGAGAACAAATCCTTCAGACAAAGAATAGAATTCAGGGAGATTGATGAATTTAACAGAAATCAGGAATCAATACATCAATACCCAAAAAATGAAAAATTAGAAGAAAATGTGAAATATCTCATTGAAAAAACAACTGATATGGAAAACAGACTTAGGAAAGATAATTTAAAAATTATTGGAATACCTGAAAGTCATGATCAGGAAAAGAGCCTTGACATCATTTTCAAAGAATTACTACAGGAAAATTGCCCTGATATTCTAGAAGCAGAGGGCAAAATAGAAATGGAGAGAATCCACCGATCCCCCAGAGAAAGAGATCCCAAAAAACTAACCCCTAGGAATATTATAGCCAAGTTCCAGAACTCCCAAGTCAAAGAGAAAATATTACAAGCAGCCAGAAGGACACAGTTCAAACATCATGGAGCTGCAGTCAGGATCACATAGGACTTATCACCATATATAATCTGTTTTTGATATCTTAATCTCCTGGTTAGTATTTTATTTAGACTTTTTGTGTCCATATTCATTAATGAAATTATCATTTTCTTTCTATGTTTTTACTCATCCTGGTTTAGGATCCAAGACTCTTCCAAAGAACTCATGATGAAAATGCAATCAAGAGAACTGATTAATTCTGAATGAAGAATGAAGTATACTTTTTTTACTTTATTTTTCTTGCTTTTTGTGTGTATTTTCTTTAGCAACATGGCTATTATGGAACTATGTTTGCATGGTTTTTTACATGTATAAATAATATCATAGCACTTGCCTTTTCAAGGGTGTGCAAAAAGAAAGAGAATTTGGAACTCAACATTTGTTTGAATGAATGTTAAAAAAAATTTTGTATATGATTGGGAAATATTTAATGAAATAAATAAAAACATATTTTTAAAAAAATCTAGACTTTGCCACTTATCATCTGCCAGGTCACAGTTTCTTTGGACCTCAGTTTTCTCATCTGTAAAATAAAGAGAATGAACTAGATGACTAATGAGGTCCATATGAATTTGGCTTTAAGATTTACTATAATGCTCATGTTAACCTAGCTTCTGTGTTTGTCCTTGACTATGAAGGGCACAGATGAAGCCCCTCAGGGGACCTTTCTGTTGGCTCAACATTTGGTTCCCTCCCTCAAGGGGAATGATCTCCTACTGTTCCTTTCCACTGCATAACTCAGCTCCTTGAGTTTTCCTTGAAGTCCGTCTGTCTCCCAACTTCCTACGTCACCCTACAACAAGGACTCATTATGTGTTTTATCTCTCTCTTCCTCTCTCCCACCTTTCACAGAATCACAGAATTTCAGCATCCTAAGGAACTTCTAAGGCCAAGCAGACAACTTGTGCCTCAATATGGATTCCTTCTAAAAAGTTCAAGAAAAGTACTCCTTCATCCTTTTCCTGAAGTACTCCAAGAGTGGATGGCTCACTATCACCCAAAGCAGGTCATTCCCCTTTGGGACACCTTTACTTGCTAGGAAGTTTTTCCTTGTATCTAGTTAAAAGCTACCTCTTGGCAGTTTCTACCCATAGCTGTTTCCATTGGGTCTAAGCCAAATAAATCAAAATCTTTAGCATGGCAATCCATCCTTCAAAGACACCAATCAAGGACTCATGAAGTAGTCTTTTCTCCAAGTTAAATATTCCCAGTTCCTTCAACTGATTTTTCCTATGGTCTTATCTGAAGACCATCCACCATTCTGATTATACTTTTCTCCTTTCTCCTCCAAACTATCTAGAAAATCTTTCTAAAAGAATCCCAAACATAGTTCTAGATTCAGAGAACTTAGATTTGCCTTTGACCACTTACTACCTGTGTAACTTTAAGCATGTCATTTAACTTCATGGGCCTCAGTTTTCTCATTTGCAAAATGAAGGGATTGGACTAGACAGATCTGGACCTAGTTAGCTCCAGCCCTCTGATCTTATAATCTAGTCTGATTCTCTTCATATATTACTCTGCAGGTTAGAAAACTGAACGTCCCAAAGACAACATGGTAGGGAAGAAAGCAATTTATTAAGTGCCTACTGTGCTGGGCATTTACATATTGCTCTAGTTGGGTTGTTTTTCAATGATATCTTATTCTTCATGCCCTCTCTGGGGTTTTCTTGGCAGAGATACTAGAGTGGTTTCTCATTTCCTTCTCTAGCTCATTTTACAGATGAGGAAACTGAGGCAAAAAAGAATTAAGTGACTTGTCCAGGGTTACACAACTAGTAAGTGTGTGAGGCTGGATTTGAATTCAGGAAGGTGAATCTTCCTGACTTCAGACCAAATGCTGTATACACTGCACCACCTCATTTAAGTCCTCAACAACTGTGGGATATACATGCATTATTATTATTATTATTATTATTATTATTATTATCATCATCATCATTATCATCATCATCATTCTACAGATGAGCAAACTGAGTCAGATAGAGGCTAAGTGACTTGCCCGGAACAATGCTGTCTCTGAAGTTGGTTTGAAACTAGTCTTCCTACTCCAAGTCAGCACTCTATCCACAATACTACCCTACATGATACCAAAAACAATAGATGTGAAGTCAGAATTAAACCCATTTTCAAAGCCCTGGGCTCACCTGGCTCACCTCTCTGAGCCCCAGTTTCCTTCATGAATGAAATAAGGAAGAAGCATGGTAAAGTAGAAAGAAAAATGTATTTGGAACCTAGGTTCAAGTCCTTGCTCTACCAATTCTGCATATATTCCTGGATATTCCCATTCCTGAGAAAGTCACTTTGCTTTTCTACACCTGTGAAATAGGGATGATATCCTGACTCTCACACTTAAATGCTGTGAATGAATAAATGAATGATGAATGAATGAAAAAAATTTTAATAATGTGCCAAGTCATTCAAAGCACTGACATATTTTAAAAAAAGCAAGCAAGATAGTCCCTGCCCTCAACAGCTTATATTCTAATAGGGAAAGAGAACAAATAAAGAAGGAGGAGGCTTATAAGTAAAATAGCTTGGGAATATCCAGAAAGAGTATAGTAGGAAGCACACTAGAAAAGATGAAAGATCACCAGTCAGAGCCTAGAATCCCACAGACCCAGTTCTACTAAGATTTAATGACTTGAAGATGAGTACAGGGGGCATGGTTTAGAAATGGCTAATGGGGAAGCCTGGAAGGATTTGCATGAACTGATGCTGAGCAAGATGAGCAGAACCAGAAAAACATTGTACACCCTAACAGCAACATGGGGGTTATAATCAACCTTGATGGACTGGCTCATTCCATCAGTGCAACAACCAGGGATAATTTTGGGCTAACTGCAATGGAGAATACCATCTGTATCCAGAGAAAGAATTCTGGAGTTTGAACAAAGACCAAAGACTATTACCTTCAAATTAGAAAAAAAAAAGTCATCTTATTATGTATGTAAAGTGCTATCTCACACTTTACCCTTCTTCCTTAAGGATATGATTTCTCTCTAATCACATTCAACTGAGGTCAGTGTATAACACGTAACCGATGTAAAGACTAACAGAATGTCTTCTGTGGGGGTGGGGGGAGAGAAGCAAGAATGGGGGGGGGGAATTGTAAAATTCAAAATAAATAAAATCTTTCTAAAACTCAAAATAAATAAAATCTTTCTAAAAAAGAAATGGCCTGATGGTTCTTTTTGATCTTTCAAATGTTATTTAACTTCTCAGTGATTTTAGGAAATCTTCTAAGGTCATAAGTTGCATAAACAATACCAGCCTACATCAATAGAGAGATCATCAAATCCCTCATCAGAGTATTGATGGATTCATTTGATGATAATAATGATGATGATAAGGATGATGATGATGTTAGATGATGATGTTTGTCCTCCATTCTCAAAGAAGACCATGACATCAGGGGAGGTGATACCATGACAAGCACATGAAATGGATTTGAGTGAGGTGGTACTGTGCTAAGTCACCAGCTCCACTTTCTCCTCCAAAGTCATATGCATGCCTTGACTAGATATGAATCAGGATAACTGGAGATGACCCTGGATGTGAGACCATCAGGGTTAAGTGACTTGTCTAAGGTCACACAGTAAGTGTCAAGTGTCTGAGGCTGGATTCCAACTCCCATCCTCCTGACTCTAAGACCAGACTCTATTCACTGTGACACGTAACTGACCCCTGGAATCACTTAGATACTCTAAAGCTAACACGGATCCCAGGATCCTGCACCAAGCACTGGAAGGGACCCCAGAGACCATCTGATTCAGCTTTCCTCATTTTACACAATAACAAATGGAGGCCACGAGCCCATGCCCATAGCAATGAAATCACAGGATCAGTCCCTGATACTTCTAGAATCTGCTTCTCACCTCTTCTCTACATCCCCTTCTCCCATTGGTGAGTTCCTTCAGAAAGGGCTAAGGCCAGTCACCCCTCCTTCTTTCATCTTTGTATCTAATTCTCAGGGTTTTGCTACTATCCCTCCTTTTGTCCCTTTACAGGTTTTATGTGGCAGCTTTTCCTATTAGAATATAAACTTTCAAGGATAGGGGCTGCTTTTATTTTTTCTTGCATTTTTAGTTACATCATTTAGCAAAGTTAGGTATTTCTTAAAGACAAAGTGAAGGGCAGGAAAAGTACACTTCACTGTGATATACCAGGGTCAGAATTAGCAAACCTCAACACTATTTTTACTTCTGCAAATTTATTTCTAGGAGCCTATGGACAGACTGACTCCAGCCAGCACCTTCTTGAATCATAGATTTTAAAGGCAGAAGGGCCCTTTGAGGTCATTTAGTTCAATCTCTCCATCCACCTTCCCTATATTCAACCAAGTAAAAAATTGAGGCCTAAATCACTTGCCCATAATTTTTCATAAAGTAATATGAACTTCAAACCAAAGCTCTTCCCATTAGAACACAACAGCTGCTTTGACAAAGGAGTGTTTTTAAAGGCATTAATATAAGGATAATGATGCTAATCCTTTGTCCAAGAAGAAGACCATGACATCAGGGAGGGGATGCCAATGACAAGCAAGTGAATGTGAGTGAAGTGGGGTACTGTGCTAAGTCACAGTCTCATCTGGGTCCAGAGCCCAAATATGAATGAAGATGATTGGAAACAGCCCTGGATGCTAGGAAATCAGGGTTAAATGACTTGTCCAAGGTCACACAGCTAGAATGTATCAAGTGTCTGAAGTCAATCTGAACTCAGGATCTCCTGACTCCATGATCAGCACAATGCTTTATCCATTGTGCCACCTAACAACAACATATACTGACAAGAATACTGGGTTTGGGGTTCAACAAAAACTGATCCCAAATATACAATTTGCCAGCTGTGTAAGGTCAGACATTCCACCTCTCTGAAGATCAGTTTCTGAATCTGCAAAATAGGAATAATAACCATGCCAATCTCCATAGACTTGTGCAGAGCTCCAATAAGAGAAAGAATGGAATTTTCTTTTAAAAAAAACTACTGGGTGCAAAAAGAAACTTGAATTTCTAGTTTATTGGTATAGACTTAAAACTCTTTCACCAATGTAGATCCAAACATATAGGCTTAGATATTTATTCAGGGTGAAGTAACTTGCTGAGTATCACACATTCAGAATGTATCAGAGATAGACCCTGAACTCAGGTCTTCGAGGTTCAGAGGCTAGTACCCTATTTGCTATGCCATATTGTCTTTCATTAGCTTGTACTTCCTAAGCCTCAGTTTCGGAATCTGTTAAATGAGGAACATATTCCTTAAGCTACTCCCACCCTAAAGGGTTATTAAAAAGGAAAATGCTCTAGGAATGTGAGTTCTTCTCTTCATTTTGGGGGATCCAGCAACCATCCCTAGAACTGACAGAATCCACCCTAGAGATTGGAGCGTAACCATGAAATACTTTCACACACTGAAATATTGCTGCTGCAAAGCTTAATAAAAGCAGCCAGACCATTACATATGCTCTACAAAGCAACTGCCAGCGTGGCAGTCACACATTAACTGTCTCCATATGTGTCAGGGACACTGGAAGATAAAAATATGGTGTGGCCATTGCTAACTCCCCTTCCTTCTGAGCTCAATATCCTCCAACAGCTCTCCGCTGAATCCCATCCAATCACATCAACTCCCCGCACCTCGCATCCCACTGCCCATCACTTCAGGGTTCTTGGTCTTGTAGATTCTGTGTCTTAAGGATTCACCCATAGAATCACAGAATGATGGAGCCAGAAGTGACCTTAGAAAGAATGGTGTAGGGCGGCTAGGTGGCGTAGTGGATAAAGCACTGGCCTTGGAGTCAGGAGTACCTGGGTTCAAATCTGGTCTCAGACACTTAATTACCTAGCTATGTGGCCTTGGGCAAGCCACTGAACCCCATTTGCCTTGCAAAAACCTAAAAAAAAAACAAAGAAAGCATGGTGTAAGAGCTGGAATGACCCTTGGAGCATAAAAGGTCCAAGATGGAAAGGGTCTTTAGATGAGAGACTGCCAGAGCTTGGAAGGAGCTTAGAATAAAGAATATCATTGGTGGGATGAGACTTTGAAACACAGAATTCCAAAACTGGGATGGACCTTGTAACACAAAATGTCACCACTGGAAGTAACTTTAGAATGTCAAATGTTAGAACAGAGAAGTTTTTAAGAATGGAGAGTATCAGACCCAGAGTATTAAAACCCAGATGTCAGAACTGGGAAGAATCTTTCAACACAGGATGTCACAAAAGGGAGGGTCTTAATACACAGATTATGGGAGCTCTGGGGGGCCTTAGAATAGAGAATTCCAAAGCAAAAGAAAGAGCTTTGGATTACAGAATGTCAGAACTGGTTAAGCCTTCAGAGACTATCAGGTCAGGAGTTCCCTAACTGGGGATTCACAGATACTTGGGCAGATTTCTTGGAGTGCATGAACTTGGATAGAGAAAAAAATATGCATCTTCAATGTAATTGGTTTCTTAGGGAAGCTAGGTGGCACAGTGGATAGAGCACCAGCCCTGTAGTCAGAAGGACCTGAGTTCAAATCTAATCTCAGACACTTAATAATTCCCTAGCTGTGTGACCTTGGGAAAGTCACATGATCCCATTGCCTAGCCAAAAAAACCTCAATATAATTGGTTTCCTTTTTAATCCTTATATTACAGACTGTCAAATAAGTCTATGATTTTTTTAAAAAGGTAAAAAATGCCACCTCCTTATCATACAAATGTTGGAAGTTCCTATAACCTAGGATTATGATTCTAATTCCTATACAAATATCTCCATGTGGAAATAGTATGATTGAATTAATGACTGATTAAATGAAGGAATGAAAAATCATTTATTAAATTCTTATTTTATTTCATGAACTGAACTAAGTACTGAGAATAAAAATCTAAAAGTAAAGACAATTCCTGCCATCAAGAAACTTATATTCTGATGGAGAAACAACACATAGAGAAGTAATGTACCATGATAAGATCATCTTAGAGGTCTCTTCTAGCTCTAATTCCAAAAATAGATCTATAAATTCTTATAATCATTGGTGTGTTCATTTGAGAAAAGGAAAGCTGTGTGGAAATTTAAAAAATGGGTCGACTTGAAGATTTGACTTGGAGAGGTAATAACCAGGAGGGGTATTTTCATTTAGGAAGGTGAAGGGGTTGGGAATAGAACTAAAGGGGGCAGACTAACCCACGCTGATGGTATTGATTTGATTTTGATCTGGAATTGGGAAAAAAAGTTGAAAGGGAAGAGGAAGGGAGGAGTGAGATGAAGTCAGGGAGATGGATGCCATCTGAGAGAAGAGTAGAGTCCCATTCAAGGTCAAAAACCTTGAAAGTCATTAAGAGAAGAAAGTGAATGAAATATTTGGCCAAAAATCTGCTAGACTGATGGTGGTACAAACCTAGAGCATTTTCTTTGAACGTGTGACTTGGGATTATTGTGTCCAATTTAGACATCCAAATAGTCCTGAAGAGAAACAACCATTCTAAATGAAGTAAAAGAGGAGTCTGGTTAAGATGAACTGCCACCCCTGGACCCTTGCCCCACCCAAATCTTGCAGGTAAACAGCAAAAACCCATATGAAGAGGCAGAAGAACTGAGAGATATCTGAAGGTATCATTAGCCTGGGACCAACAGAACTGGAGAAGATCCCAATGGATAGGAGGACATGGAGGGAGAAGGCAATAGAGGGGGAAGTTTCTACTTTAACCTCTGTCCAGACACAGAGAAGCTAAATGACTTGCTCAAAGTCACACAGGCAGAATGTATAAGAGAAAGAACTTGAATCCATATTTCCTTGGTTTAAGGACAGTTATTATCTATTATTCCACTATCTACATCTACTATGAACTCTCTCTCTCTCTCTCTCTCTCTCTCTCTCTCTCTCTCTCTCTCTCTCTCTCTCTCTCTCTCTCTCTCCTATACATTTATCTATCTGTCTGTCTATCTCTCTGTCTGTCTGTCCATGTGTCTATCTAACTATCTCTACTCTCCAGGAACTCACAATCTTATGGAGGAGA
Organism: Macrotis lagotis; assembly: GCF_037893015.1. Classification (NCBI taxonomy): domain Eukaryota; kingdom Metazoa; phylum Chordata; class Mammalia; order Peramelemorphia; family Peramelidae; genus Macrotis; species Macrotis lagotis. The sequence continues at coordinate 665,949,461 of NC_133666.1, forward strand.
CAACATGCCAATAACTATGTAAAAAAAGTCCATATAAAATACAGTATAAACTGGAGAGATAATCAACAGATTGGAAGACACTAGAATAAAGATGGAGCAGAATAGGATTTAAGGCAAGCAAGGAAAAAAGGAATCTAGGACATTGAAAGGATCCAAAGACATTCCACATGATGATTAGTTGAAGGAACAGATAATGTTGGTCCTGGAGAAGAGAAGATTTAAAGGAGAAGAGGTGGACATGGCAGGAGATCTGCCTTCAGTTCCCTGTATCACTATCCTGTGGGAAAGGCATTAGCCTTTTTGTTTTGCCCCAAAGGGCAGAATAAGGAGGTGGGGAGTCACAAAAGATGCAACTAAGAAATGATGTAAGGTAAACTTCCAGATAATTGTAGGTGTCCCAATATGGAATCCAAATATGGCAAGTTTGCCCTTAACAAAGGTCTTTCTTCCAAAAAAGGTGCATGATTCCTGATTTGGGGTGGAGTAGGAGGGGTCCTATTATATACCTCCTGAGATCCCTTCTAGTTTTGAGATGCTAAAGGTCAAAGACTACAACATCCATGATCATGGCCCTAAGAGAGACACTCCCTAACCACAGCAACCAGTGACAAAACAAGGCAACTGAGGTTCCATGGGCAAAGATCCTTGTAGAGGTCTTGAATAAGGAGTGAATTGTGAAGGAGACACCAAACTAGCAGAGAAGGGAAACCAAGTAGGAATGAAGGCACCAGGTGTTCACAGCAGAGCTTTGGGGAGATGTGGCCTCAGATCCATTTCAAGGATTGATTAATGAAAAGGTTAAAGAGGCTTTTAATTTGGGTTCCCCAAGCAAATTACTTTCTATGTGATAAATTAGCTCCTGGGAGAGAGAAACGCATACTAGTCCCTCTGGGGGGAAGAGGACCTGCCAGAAATTGGCCCCACTGGGAGCCTAGGTTTATAGCAATTCTATTCCAAACTGATATTTAAACTCCAAAAATAGAGAAAAGCACAGGAGAACAGAGGAGACACACCCTGCTGGAGCAGTGCCTAGCTACCCTAGTTTTTGAGCTCCAAAATAAGATATAAAGAATATTTCCAGCCTTTGGGCTGATGGAAAATCTATGATTATGGTGCTAAAGTCACTAACTTCACCTAGTAGAATGCCTGGCCCATAGTGTGGTCTCAATAAATGTTCCTTGAATGAATGGATTGTTGGATGAATGGATGAATAGATGAGTGAATGAATGAATGAATGAATGAATGAAAATACAAAATCCTGTTGTTGCTTAGATTTATCATAATGGGGGTAGAAAAAAGCTGGTATGTGTGTCTGTGGGGTTTACATTTTATACGTTCTGCATAAACAGCATCTCATATACAATACCTCATTGGATTCTCACAACACCCATTGGTGGGATGAAGCATTATTCCCCTTTTTGTAGATAAGGAAAGAAAGTCACAGAAAGGTTAAATGGTTTTCTGGAAGTCACACAGCTATCTATTAAATGTCTCAGAGAGAATTCAGATCCTCCTGATTCCAAGGTCAGTGTTGTACTGAGAAGAAGATGGAAAGGAATATCTCAAATTGATAACCCCATATTATAAATGTGTTGGGCAATCAGCCAACAAGAATTACCTGTACCAGGCCCTGAGCTAAGCAATAAATAAAGATAAAAACAGTCCTTGCCCAAGAAAAGCTTACAGTCTAATGGAGGGACCACATAGAGGCAAGGTCTGTGCAATGTGAAGGGAAACTCAAATTCAGAGGGGCCTGCCCAAGATCAAACAATAAGTGTTACAGCTGGGTGGGGGGCTCCTCTGGCCTCTCCTGTCTCTAGAAACAATCTCTCACATTTGCCCAACCTTCATATCCACAGTCTCCCACTCCCATTTGCACCTGTAGTCCACTGGGCAGGCCACAGGCTGCCCCCACTCAAACCTAGAACCGTCTAGGGTGGGAGAGGGGAGAAGAGGCTCAGGGAGAGAAATACATCATCAAGGCCGGGGCCCTTCTGCTTTTAGCAGAGAATATGTGGCTTCTGTAATTGATTTTATGCAAGTGTGAACTTTTCCAAAGAAGCATGCTGCAGAGTAGTCAAATTGGGGGAGAGGAAAGAGATGGGGGGGAGGGCAGGCTTTGGTCCATCCTCTCCCTTTTTTCTTTACCTTTATTCCCCCAAGGATCCTAAATTCCAAGCAAACGTGCCCTTTAATAATGTACACCCCTTCCCAACATAGAAGTCTGACATTTTTACCAAGGAAGGAAAAAAATGCATTTCAGTCTCTGAACAGTCTCAAACAGCTGCCATGATTCTCTAACTCTGGGAGGGAAACATAGGGCAGTTGGTGGGGGGCAGCCCTGGAGATACTTCAGGATAGAGAGCCCCCCAGGGAGGAGCTACCCTGGAAATTCCTCTTAGAATTGAAAACAGTGGCACCACTTGGGCCAAACAGGGACCCTGGAGGACCCTTGAAGAAGCTCCCACACTCAGGAAAGAAGACAGATTTTATTCAATTTTCTCTGTCTCTGCCTCCCTGTCTCTGTCTTTATATGTCTCTCTATCTCTGTCTCTATCGCTCTCTATCTCTGTCTCTCTCTCTCTCTGCCTCTCTGTCTCTCTCTCTGCTTATCTCTAACTCTCTTTGTCCCTCTCCTCTTTCTGAATCTATTTCTCTGCCTCTGTGTGTCTGTCTCTATCTCTTCACACTACATATATAATGTGTATATATATATGCATATAAATAATATGATTGTATATGTACATGTCCTGTCTGACAGCTCTCTCCTTCACTCATGTGGGAGTTGTGGCACGGTGTTGTTCCAGGGCCTAGGAACCATTCCATGTAGAAGCTAACATGCCTCTGTGATAGTGACTCCTCAAAGTCTTGGGTAGTTTCATAGCCAGCAGATGGCTTATGGCATCATAGAACCAGGCCTAAACATCAATTCTGGAGTAAGCAAATAGGGGCACCTTGAGGGAGGAACATCAAGAGACCAGTCCTAGAAGGGACCTCAGGAGTCATCCAGTCTGGACCTTTCATTCTACAGATGAGGAAACTGAGTGTAGGTGAATTAATTACCCAAGGTCTCTCAAACAGAAGAAAAGGTGGGAATTGAACCCAGGCCCTCTTGCTCCAAAGTCTGAGTTCTTACCCTAAATCACACTGGAGAGAATGAACTTCGGCCAGGCCACAGCTGCTTAGGCTCCCCCTGAGTAACTGCCCTCCCCCATCATGGTACCAAAAGACTTGACTCCCTATAAAAATAATTACTAACATTGCTAGAGAAAGAAGTCCAGTTTCAGGGAAAAGATCCACAAGTGAGCAGCAAGATATTATGATGCAAAAGAGATTGGATTGAGGGTCAATGGACCTGGGTTCAAAACAGGAGTTCTGTGATTTACACTCTATGACACCATGGAAAAGGCCCCGATTTCCTCTTGCGCAAACTAAAAAACCAGACTAGATCTGAGGTCCCTAAGCAGGGGTCTGTGGATTTTTATATTAATATAACCAGTTCGATACAACTGTTTCCTTTTGAAAACTACATCTTCACATGTTTTTGGTGTGGTTTAGTTATCATTTTCCTTTCCTTTTTCCATCTCCAGCTGATTTTTACAGATGAGAAAACTGAGGCAAATAGGGACAAAAGTGACCTTCCTGGAGTCATGCAGTAAGTGTCTAAGCACAGATTTGAATCTAGGGAGATGGATCTTCCTGGTTTCAGGCTCAGCTCTCTCTCTATATATATGGTACCACCTACCTGCCCTTTAAATATTTTAGGCATTAAAACAAAACCAGCCATGATTCTGAGAAGGAAACCAAAGGCTTTTACTGACGTAAAGGCCCCTGACATAGAAATGGTCATGATTGAGAACCCCTGGACTAGATGTAAGGCTCCCCACTTTGTCCTGGACCCTAAGCCTCTCTTAACAAGTCTGAATGCTTGCAGCCTACCTGAAAATATAAAACAGGGATATAAGTCACTGTAAATCGGAGTTTGGCATGGTAAGTTGCTATAAAGGAGCTACAAGGTTTTCTTGGAGTTCAGAGAAGGAAGGTCTTCTTCCAGCTCATGAGCAAGGAAGGTTTCCTAGAAACTCCAACATTTAAATTGGATCTTAGAGAATGGATAATGCTTCTGAGGAGGAGAGGAAACTCTCAGCCTGTTCTTAATACCTCGCTTTCTAATTTCCCTACTTATTGTGGAGGGTATCACCATCCTCTCTGTCCTCCAGGCTCACAACTAGGTGTCATCCTTGAATCTCCACAACTCTCAACCCCCTATTTACAATCTCTTGCCAAGACCTCTCCACTTGGTCTTGGCAGTTTCTCTGGAACACATCCCCCTTCTCTCTTCTGTCACAGCCATTACCCTGATGCAAGTCCCCATCACCTCACGCCTTCTGATGTCGCTGCCTGCCTCCAGTCTCTCCCCACTCCAATATATTCTCAATCTAGTGACCAAAATGATCTTCCTAAAGCACAGATCTGACCACATTATCTCCCTATTCAATAAACTCCAATAGCCCCCTATTGCCTGCAGGATGAAATATAAACCTCTCTTTAATTTTAAGGCCTACCATAACCTAACCCCCTCCTAACATTCCAGTCTTCTTATACCTCATAGCCCACAACATACTCTGACATCCACTGACTGATCTTGTGTATGTTTCTCATTCCCTGAATCCAAATTTCAATAGCTCATATCTAGAATCTTCTCCATCCTGGCTTCCTTCAAGTCCTTGAAAACAATCCCTCCCTCTTCAACAAGAAGTCCTTCCTTATTCCCTCAATGTTATTGCCTTCCTTGAGAGAATACCTCCAATTTATTCTGGAGATTTCTTGTTTATAAGAGATTTTGTCACTCTCTGTCTCTCTCCTCTTTCTGTAGCTATGTCTCTCTGCCTCTCTGTGTCTCTGTCTCTATCTCTGTCTCTCTGTCTCTCTATTAGTCTCTCTCCATATATATATATATATATATATATATATACATCTAAATAGATAGATATAGATTGATAGATCAATAGATCAAAAGACAGACAGCCAGATAGACAGACAGACAAACAGACAGATACATACATACATACATATATAGATAGCCTAGTTTCTGATTTCAAGGAACTGGGTCCTTAGGAAGGAATTATTTGTTTTGTTTTGTTTTTTTCATTTTCTGTCTTTGTGTCCCCAGGACTAAGCATAATGCTTGGACCATATACTAGGTGTATGATAGATGCTTGTTGACTTCAAACACGCACTAAGTATATTTTTTGTATTAGGTGCATATTTTGCATTTAAATCTGTATATAATATTTATTCCATAGGTTCCAGAGACTTGACCTGTGAATTCACTGGTATAGGACACTCCCAATAGAGAGAACACCCATACTCACACCCTTCCAACGGAGGTGGCCATCTTTAACTACTCATCTTGAGACATTCTGAAAGCACTTTAAGGGTGTGTGATTGCCCCGGTTCACACATCTCAATGTCAAAGGTAGGCCTTAGAATCCAGGTTCTTCCGAGCTTCTTCAACCTAATACCATTCTGTTCCTCATTATCTCACCCACAAAAATGTAAACTCCTTAAAACGGAAAATTATTTCTTTTGTTTTTGTATCCCCAGCATTTGGGACTTATTAAATGTTTATTCATTGATAAATCAAAGATATTCCTGCCCTCTGGGAGTTTCCATTCTCCTGGGTCTGAAGAGCCAATACCCTAAGTCTTCACCTAAGCCATGCAGACTTCAAGTCCTGTTGCCATGAAGGGAACCATACATGGAGCAGAATTGATGGAGCTCCTCATCCCTTTTTAGCCCTCTGAGTGAGAAGGCATGCTCATTTAAAGAGGTTGGGGAGTGGTTTGAGAAGCAATTCACCTACAGGCTCCATACTCCATGGGCATTCTAAGTCACTGTCATGAAAACAATATGACTTGCAATTAAAAGTTAATTATCACTCAGCCATCAGGAAGGTGGGTTCCCAGGCCATGTATCTACTTCATTTCCTGTATAATGCCAGCCCAGGGCTCCCTAGGATGAAGCCCATCCATCTTCAGATGAAATTTAACTATCTGAATTGGCTTCCTGAAATATGGAAGCAGCTCCCTCCACAATCAGGCACAATGGCCAGGAACAATTGCCATGGTACCAATGATGGTATTAACAACAGTGTCAACTTTCCAAAGTTCTTTCTATCTAATGAAGCCATTTTTTTCTACAAGTCATGAGTGGCAATCAGTTTTGTTGGGGGATGATGGAGGAAGAGGGGAGGGAAGAAGCACAGGGAAAGAGAGGGCACAGAAATGCAGTTTTCTTTGGATTCAATTAGTTGTTTTTAAAATGAAATGATTATTTTATTAAATTGAAGGCTTGTTGATAGATTAGCAAAGGCAAATATACATATATAAGCACCTTCCAGGCTCTATTCACTGTGATTTCATCTATGAAGGGAGATCCCTTGAAAGCAATTTGGTCTACCAATAAACATAATATAGTTTTATGTAAGAATGGGATCACCAGGTCAAAAGTAATTAAAAACCTGGGCTTCTGATATGGAGGAATTGGGAATTAGGAAGGTTTAAAATAGACTACATGACTTGGGAGACCGATTCTATGATAAGGGTACCACAAGTGGGCAGGAATGCACTGCAGAGTTGTGGGAAAGGGGAAAGGGTTTTGAAATCTTTGCTGAGGATAGCAGTATTCATAGGGCTATAGGAATTCAATAAAATAGGAGTTGGAACATGGTAGAATCAGGGATTTAAAGCTTAAAGGAACCTCATAAATATATAGCATATAGTATATAGTCTAAATACTATAAAAAATAAGGAAACTGAGGTCCAACAAGGGTAGATTGATCAAGGTCATATAAGTAGCAAGTAGAAAAGTCAAAACCTTAGCCCAGATGCTTCAGCAGGTTTTCCAGAATAACAGGATACAGAATCATAGAATTTTCTGGAGTTGGAAAGTATATCTGTGAACATCTAATCAAATATGAGCCTTAAAAAGAACTTAGAAGATTTCCTAGGCATTTAATAAATTTTGAATGAATGAAAAAAATGAATTTAACAAGACGTCGTTTGATCTTGGCTTAAACCTCTCCCTCAAGGCATCTCCCTCATTTTACAGAGAAAGAAATTGAGGTTTAGAGATGACCAGTACTAATTCCACAGCTAATCCACCCAGTATATCCCCAACCCTGAATGCAGCCTCTGTCATAGGCTCACCCAAGAGAAGAGTCAAGGGTTTAGAACATGTTGTCAAGGACCTGCTGACCCTCAGTGATCCCTGGACCTCAAGTTTCATGCAACTTATGGGATAGTTCATCATACAAGACCTCACCATGGACTTATATAACACAGAAGAACATGGAGACCTATCTGGAAACAAAAGATTCTCTGGAGCTACAACTTTCTGCCACAGTGAAATCTCAACTGACTCTGACCCTCTCTTTTCCTCAAACATAACAATTCTGCAACTATTGTAGAGTTTCAACTTACAAACACCAGTCCACAGGTGCTTTTATCTTCTAGCTGCTGAGACTGTCAAAATGGAAAATGGAAAAGTCTTTGAGAATCCTGCCTGGAGCTGCCTTCTTGTCCTTGCAGCTCAACTGTCCTGGCTTCCTTAATACAATAGCCAGCATCTTTGGAGCCAGGATATATGGAGTGGAAGAGCTATCCGTGAAGACAGTAAGAAAAGCCTGTCCACATAGGATCATTGTGACCTTAGACACCAGAGATCATTTAAACCAGGGATGTCAAACATGGTAACTGGAATGACCCATAACATTTCTGATTGTGAAAAGATTAAGATGCAAAATGTATAAGAAATAAAAATACAATAGAACATAGATAATGTTAATGTGTAGTTTTCTAAATCAACACATAGAGCCTTATTAAAGTATAGAGGTCCCCAGGTTCTACTTGAGTTTGACATCACTGATCTAAAACAAACCTCCTATTTTAGATACAAGGAAATCTGGACCCAGAGACAAGAAATGCCTTGCCCAATCTCATGTAGGGAGTTAGCAGCAGAGGCAAGAACCATCTCCAGTCATCCTATCTAATATCTGGCTACTGGACCCATATGGCTCTGGAGGAGAAAGTGAGGCTAGATATTTTGCACAGCCCTCCTTCACTTAAATCCAGTTCACTTTCAAGTCATGGTATCATTTCCTTGATAACAGTTGTTTTTGAGAACAAAGGACAAACAACTACAATGGTAGAGTCAAGATTTGAACCCAAGTCATTTCCCATCCTTCCACCTCATCCAAGACCTTTCTCCATTCCATGAAAGTTTTTCAACTGAGATTCCTGATTCTGTTCCTAGAATATATTCCAAATAAATAATAAATAATGACAGGTAAAAATCTATCATTCTTTTCAATGGACTCTATCATTCCATTTCCAGTGATTGCATTGGTGGCAAGTATATCATATGGTGTAAGAAAGACTTGGGTTCGAATCCTGCCTCATTTATCAGCTGCTTCTGTCAGTCACAAATGAAGTGATGTATGTAAAGTGCTTTGCAAACATTAAATTCTATTTAAATATAAGCTATTATTGCTCTAAAGTTCATATATTAAAGACAGGGAGCCTAGAAATCCCTAGTTGTCTCCCTTCTGCACAGAAGCAATTTCTGTAATAAATGTTGATACACAAGGTTAGGCATAAACATTTAGTTCGTAAGTCAAGAATAATCTGACCTTTTATGGAATCAAATATTCCCTCATGCCAGCTGTTCTTGGAAAATCTGCTGATATGAACTTTCAGGTGACTAATAATCATTTATCTCAGCAATTTAACATAATTTGGAAGTTGCCCTGATCAAAATTGATGAAGACTCCTCCCTTCTTGGTCCCTCCCCATGAATATAGCTAGTGTTCCCACGCTATAGGCAGGGGATTCTCCTACATACCTTCTTCAGTGCACTATCTTCTGTCCTGATTCCCTGATCCCTGGCTTACTCACTCATCACTTCTTGCTCTCCTAAAGTAATCAGATGATCACTACCATTGCCTCCGAGTCAGAGTCATTGAGATGCAATTGGGGAACCCCTCACAATCCCCATGTCTCTCAGGGTGTGAAGCCCTTCCCCATCTCTATATGTATTGTCTCCTCTAATAGAATGCAAGCTTCTTGATGGCAAAAAGAAAATCTCTTGCTTTTCTATCCCCATGAAGTACATACTTAGTTTTCAAAGAAGAGCAAAATGACCCCACTATGTTAGAGCCAAGCCACAATGCACCTGATTATGGTTGATCAGATTTATACAAGCTCAGAATGCTGCACCACAGATCAGGTACAAATGGGTCATGGGATTATTTGGGGTGGATTCTTTAAATTTGTAAATCTTGTGTTTCTTTTGAGCAAAAGTTTAATAAATGCTTACTGATTGACCAAAAAAAATAACAGAATAGTGAAGGATTTTGTGATTGTAATAAACAGGCAGTAGCTAAAGTAAGTAAGGCTGTAGCCCCACCAGTCTAGCACATTCTATTCTAACACCATGTAGAGACTTTACAGATGCTTGTTGAAGTGAATTTAAATGATAGATTTGGGACCAAGTCAAGGGGGTAAGCTGATAGCAGGGGACTAGAATGGGCTCTGATAATGCTAATAGCTACCATTCACTTTCAACAGCATGCTCAGGTTTATGAAGCAGTTTGCTCACAGCAAATGAGGTAGACAGAGCAAATGGCATCACCATCCCCATTTTACACATGAGGAAGTGAACTCCCAGAAGTGAAGGGAGTTGGCTAGGATCACAGAGTCAAGGGTTTGAACTGCAGACTGGGCTCCAAGTTCAGAACTCCTTCCACCACCTCTCAAGACTCTAGTCCCCAAAATTCTAAGTTGGCTCATTCCCTATGTCTATAGGGATAATAAACCATCATTCATTCAATATATCAACAATATCTAGTATTTATAAAGAACTTTAAATATTGGAACGTACTTTATTTTTTTTAGTTTTTTTAGGGGGGGTTTTTTGCAAGGCAATGGGGGTTAAGTGGCTTGCCCAAGGCCACACAGCTAGGTAATTATTAAGTGTCTGAGACCGGATTTGAACTCAGGTACTCCTGACTCCAGGGCCGGTGCTGTAGCCACTGCGCCACCTAGCCATCCCCTGGAATGTACTTTAAAAATATCTTATTCGATTCTCACAATTCTTATCCATTTTACATTTGAGGGAATTGAAGCAGACAGAGGGTAAGTGACTTGCCTAAGGCAGGACTTAAACTCAAGTTTTCCTGATTCCAAATCTGTCTCTCTATCCACTGCTTCATTTTTGTTCCCCATTCTGTGCCAAGTTATATATTGGTGATACATAAACAAAATCTGGGAATCTAGGTCTATATGCTTCCCAGTAATCTAGTCCAAGTTCCCAACCCAAGTAGCCACCCTACCATAATCATCTCAGGATCACAGAATCTAAGAACTGGGAGGGATCGTCACAGTCAAGAGCCATCTCCATCATCCAGATTTATATCTTGTCAATGGATCCAGATGGCTTGGAAGAGAAAGTGAAGCTTGTAGCTTTGCATAGTCCTCCCTCACTTCAATCAAATTCACTTGCATGTCATGGCATCATATCCCCAATGTAATGGTCCTCTTCCAGAATGAAAAGCAAACAACAACCACCTAATTCGTACCCCAAAGGGAATCTCAACAACATACCCCCCAATGATCTTCTGGTCATCTTTGCTCAAAGACTTCCATGGAGGAGGAACCTATCACCTCTGAAGGCAGTCCATTTCACTGTGGGATCTCTCTCATCATCAGGAAATTCTCCCTGATAACAAACTTCAATCTGCCTTTCTGTATCGTCCACCCCTTCTTCGCAGTTCTGCCCTCTGGAGACAAGCAGAAAAGGTCTAATCTCTCTTCCACAAGCAGGCTGCTCATTTATGCTTTGGTGAGACATTAATTTCTATTCTACAGTGAGTAAACCCTCTTCAAATACCCTTTTCTCCACTCAACAGGGGACCTCCATTCAGGATTCATCTCTCCTCTAGAGGGCACTCACTCCTATATTATGTTACCCTTGGTTAAAAATGACTGCTCAGTGGACTGGTCAATTTGCTCTATCCTGCCACCTTGTGTATGCCCAGAAATCTCACTCTGCAAATGAGTCTGAAAGTGTCAATTCATACATTTGCAAGACACTGCAGATGCCTGGGGAAAAAAAAAAAAAACTCAAGTCCCAACTCTGAAGGGGACTACAACATTAATATAGGGGTGTTTCAACGTCGGACTATAATTTTACAATTACATTCAGATTTGGGGGACAGCTTAAAAGTTTAAGTTTTTCCAACCTTGACTTTCCTGGCTTCATTAAGTCCCAACTAAAATCTCACCTTCTAAAGAAAGTCTTCCCCAACTCCTCTTAATTCCAGTGCCTTCCCTCTGTTAATTATTTCCTACTCATTCAGTATTTAGATTGCTTTGTATAAATTTGTTTGCATATTGTCCCCTACTCCTCATTAGATTTCAAGCTCCTTGAGGGCAGTGACTGTATTTTGTCCCTTTTTATAACCACAACAATGAGCACAGGGTCTGATACATAGTTGGTGCTTAATAGACATTGATTGATTGATTGATTGATTGAATAGATTAAAACTGCACACATTTTGGAACACATTGAACCAAAAAATAAATGCAAGATAATCTATGATAAGAGAAGTCACTAGAGAATTGGTGTTGGAAGCACAAGGCTTGGGTTCTAGTCCCACATCTGACATATACTGGTGTGTAACACTAGGGAAATCATCTGGCTACTCAGGACCCAGGAAACTTTTTAAAGGCAATACAGTTGCAGAGAATGTATCATTCTCCATGGGTAAAGACTTAGAGTTTCCTACATTGATCAATCAGTCTATCAACGAACATTAAACACCTACAATCTTCCTAGCACCGTGGATACAAAAAAGGGCAAAAGACAATCCCTGACTTCAAAGAGCTTACAATCTAATGCTGGGTAAGGGAAAATATGAAGCTATATAAAGAATACATAGGAAATAATTAATAGAGGGAAGACAATGGAATCAAAAGGGATGATGGGAGGACTTCCTGAAGAATAATAGAACTTTAGCTGAGATGTAAAAGAAACCAGGGAGGGCAGTAGACAGAGTGGAGGAAGAGCATTCCAGGAATGGGAAACAGTCAGAGAAAATGCCCTGAGAGAAGAGATGGAGAGAGAAAGGAAGTAAAAGACAGAGAGAGACAGAGACACAGAGGCAGAAAGAGAGCTAGAGACTAAGATAGAAAAAGTCACAGAGACAGACAGAGAGAGAGAGAGAGACAGAGAGAGAGAGAGAGAGAGAGACAGAGAGAGACAGAGAGAGACAGAGAGAGACAGAGAGAGAGAGAGAGACAGAGACAGAGAGACAGGGAGAGACAGACAGAGACAGACAGAGACAGACAGAGAGACAGAGACAAGACAGAGAGAGAGAGAAACTTAAGACTGGTCAAAAAGAAAGGTGGGGGGGAGCAGCAGAGTGGGGAAGGACAAGGAAGATTTTATAAATAGAGCAATAGCTGACCGCCTTGAAGATAAAGATAGATTTCAAGAGGCAGAGATGTGGCCACTTATTAGCTCTGTGACCTTGGATAAAGCATTTGAACTCTCTGGGTTTCAATGATCTCTGTTAAATGACAGGAATGGATTAAATAGTCTCCAAAGTCCCTTCCAGCTCTAAATGTTACGACTATGACTTAAATAGAGAAAATCTATTATAAGCACAGGGAAGAGAGACTGATCAGTCACTGCCCATGATTTCTGAAAGACCCTGAAAAACCAAGAGATTCTGAAGGATCATTGCTGTTCATGTTCAGTCATTTACACTATGGTGTTCAATTCTTTGTGGTTCCTTTCAGGATTTTCTTGGCAGATACTGGAGTAGCTACCATCTCCTTCTCTAGTTCATTTTACAGGTGAGGAAAATGAGGTGAATGACTTGTCAAGGGTCACACAACTGGTAAATATCTGGAAGACTCAGTCTTCCTGAGTCCAGATCCATTGTTTCTATCCACTGCATCATCTAACCAAAGGATTGGAGAAAGGTAAATGTCCCACATACCAAAAAAAATACTATTTATTATGAGATGGCTCTCTGGCAGGGAGGAGACTGAAAGAAATTATGGTGATTTTTTTTAAAAGACATTAATAAAAACCTATTTCTAAAGGGGAGAGTTGGGAATGGGATCCTCAAAACATAAACTAGCATGCATGATTTTCATTCCTGGAAAATTCTAGAATGTGATATTAAAGGGATGCTTAGTAGACATCTAGAACGGGAAGCAGTGACCATTAAAAGACTTTGCATTTACCCTGCAGGCCCTCTTAGTCTCTACCTCTTGAAATGTCTAACTCCCTTCAAAGTACGGCTTACATGCTGCCTCCTGTAAGAAGTCAGTACTGATCCACTTAGCTATTAGTTCTCTCCTTAAATTATCATAATTATATGCCCCTTTCCGATAGAAAAGAATCTAATTGGGAGGACTGGACTTGGCTTTGATTTTGTATCCTCAGACCTAGTGCTGACCCTTGTACCTAGTAAGCCCTGAAAAGATAAATGCTTGTTGGATTGGAATAAAAAAATGATTAATAATCATTTGAAACCTGAGAGAGGTAAGTTTCATCACTTGCCATTTGAGTCAATTTAAATAAATCTCTTTTGGACTAGTTCCTCATCCAAAAAACGAAGTCACTGAACAAGATGGTCCTTTCCCATTCATCTCCATAACACCTGCTATCAGTTCCACATTCCTCAGGAACTAAAGGTCCCCACCTCTGTAACCTTGGGGCTTTATAAGTGAACATTTCTACTTTATCATGCCCAGTTTCAGGATCACCCCGCTAATTCTAGCTATCTCTGTTCCAATCACGTGCATACTCCTTTCCAACTTTAATTCTTCAGAATAGTTGTATCAATCATTCCCTATAAGAATGTATCAATTATCTGATTATTCCATTCCCCATTCTTTCCAGTTTCCCTTCTCAAAACACTCCCCAGGCCACCAATCCATGTTTTCTCTTGGAAAACTGTTAGTCCTTGGGGGCAAAGATTATTTTGCTTTGCTTTTATTTTTATCCAGTGCTTATCATAATATAGGAAGACATATAGTATAGTATAGGCATATAGTAAGCATATGATAAATACTCTATTTATGCCTAAGTAAGGCCTAGTTAAATGATTTATCTGTTTAGCCCATTGTCCAACACAGATGTAGGTTCTTAATGAATGATTTTTTCATTCATTCTGGTTCTACAGTTATTCTCTTGTGATCCAAAGAAGATGATAATAGATCATCTAGTCACCAATGATAGATTCAATTTCCCATCACAGATAAATTATACCCAACAGTGAGAAGAGAAGTAGTTGCAACCAAGCTCAAAAGGACAAGCTTTAGTAAGACACTACCCTCTTGTCCTTTACAGAAGTGAGGGACCACAGTTGTGGAACACTGCATCAAATATCAGATTCTTTTCTGTTTTATCAGTTCTGGTTGATTTTGTTTTCTCTTCTTTTTCTTTTTTTAAAAATTCTATGTTTTGAGAGAAGGGGACAGGAAGGATACAAGGAGAATCTATGTGATATAAATGCAAAATATATCAATGAAAGAGGGAGGGAGGGAGGGAAGGAAGGAAGGAAGGAAGGAAGGAAGGAAGGAAGGAAGGAAGGAAGGAAGGAAGGAAGGAAGGAAGATAAAGGGATGGTGGGAGGGAAAAGAGATAAAAAGAGGGGGAGGAAGAGAAAAAGAGGCTAGGAGAGAGAATAGGAAAATGGGAAGAAGGAAGGGAAATAGTGAGGGAGGGAAGAAGAAAAAGAAGGTAAGAGGAAAAACAAAAAAAGATGATGTGAATTCCCAGAACTCAGCAGAAGGTCCAAAGTTTTATATTGGATTCTTAGGTGTTTAGGAAATTTTGGGTAAATGAATATGAACAGATTCACAAGCAAGGCAAGGTGGGAGGTGTGAGAGGGGAAGTGCCAGCATTTCTAACTACACTTTGAGAATATGTTCTAAGATTGGAGAAAGAGATGGAGAATGTGGCAAGATCTTTTTGGATCAATCTAAGGGACCTCTCATTAGCTGCAAGGTACAACTGAATCCTAAAGAGCAAAAGGTAGCTGCTTAAAAGATAGATGTCAAGTGAAAAAGAACCAAAGGGAAAGGGGAGTTAATGCTGCCTCTACCACTGAACCAGGATAGAGTTCTCTTATCTCAAGCCTAATAACATTTTTTAATCACCTAGGAAATCCTGAGCTTTGGAGAATGACAATAAACATTAGATGACCCAGGAAATTCAGAACAGTCATTCAGGTAAGTCTTGTGTCTTGAAAAACTAAGTAGGGGATTGGCTGCTGGAGATCAGTGATATATATTTCAAACTCTGCCAATGGCTTGTTATATTTCTGTTCAAACCACTGGCCCTTGTCTATATCTGAGCCCCCTAACACTGAGCATTGCTGTGGCTAAAAGCTGTTAACTAATTGGATGACGCCCAACCCTGCCTATATTGAAATTTCTACTCACACAATGAATTTATGGAATTAGGAATTACTGGGACTTCAATAGGTCTTTGGAACAAAAGATTAAATTCAAGCACAATTGGTCACCTTGCTCAAACACCATTCATTTTGATTTGCTAAGAACTAAATAGGCCAGAAGTCATTATAAAAAAAAAATCATCATCATCAACATCATAGCTAGCATTTATATAGTATCCTAAAGTTTGCAAAGTACTTTGCATATGTTATCTCCTTAAATCCTTACAACGACTCTATGAGGAGGGTGATACCATTATCCCCATTTTTACAGATGAAGAAACTAAGATTCAGAGAAGTTAAATGACTTATCCAGTGTCAAAAAGATAGTGTCTGAGGTAGAATTCAAACTCAATTCTTCCAGACTCTAATTGCTTAATTCTATCCACTGATCCACTCAGCAT
Organism: Macrotis lagotis; assembly: GCF_037893015.1. Classification (NCBI taxonomy): domain Eukaryota; kingdom Metazoa; phylum Chordata; class Mammalia; order Peramelemorphia; family Peramelidae; genus Macrotis; species Macrotis lagotis. The sequence goes on from NC_133666.1 coordinate 665,965,400, forward strand.
CCCCTAACATAGATTCTGAACAAATATTTTTAAAAATAATCTACAAGGGCAGAATATCCTAAAGACTATTGGATTGATGGTGTAATATGCTTCCTGATAGATCTCAGCTGTAAACCTAGACTGGTTAAGCCATGATTTTTTAAATTAGGAGTTCATATCATTCTCCTGCTATAAAACCTTCAATAGACCCCAAAATACCTACAAATTTTAAAATTCCATCTCATTGGTTCAGCAACAAAAGCCCCAGGTGCTTTGACCTCACATTACTGGTACAATTTTATTTCCCATAGCTCTTCAAACCTTCTGCTTTACAAACCAACATTCTCTACTGTGAACCAAACTTATTAATCATTTGCAATTCTGATCTTTCCTCATGATACTTCTCCATCCCAAACTTCTTTCTCTGACTACCAGTAAATCTATCTATCCAGCACTCCATTCATCTATCTTTATATCAATCTATATATCCATCCATGAGCCCATCTATCTATCTATTCATTCATCTGACCATCTGTTTATCTATATATCTATTTATCTATCCATCCATACATCTATCTATATTTATCCCTACTTCTATTCCATTATACCCCTATTCATTCGTTCATTTATCCATCCATCCCTCTATCTATCTATCAAGATAAACAAAGTGCTTTCTATTGTGCTAGGCAGTAGAAATACAAAGAAAGAAATTAAAAGTCCCTGCCCTCACTGAACTTACATTTTATCAGGGGAGAAGACATATAGGTATATAAATACAAAATATTTACAAATAAATGAAGGAGAAACTGAAAGTTGAGGGGATCAGGAAAGGTCTTCTAGTGGGAACATAATGTTTCCAGGTGATGGACCATCTACAGGTGAGAAATTAAGGAATTTGGTGAATAGAACACTGGATGTCTCACACACACTTTGTGTGACCCTGGGGAAATTACTTACTGTTCCTGAGTCTCAGTTTTCTCATATGTATAATGGGGATACAGAGCTATTGTGAGGATCAAGTAAATTAGTATATGTAAAGTACTTAGCACAATGCCTAGTATATAAATGTTAGCTGTAGTTGCTGTTGTCAATTAATCTTTATCTGCCTTAGTTTCTTTAACTGTAAAAATATAAAAGCACTGATCTCTCAGTATTGTTGTGAGGACTAAATATTTGTAAAATCATTAATGCAGTGCCTGACAAACAATTTATAAATTTAATAATAAAAAATAAAAAGCAGGTAATAAATGTTTGCTTCCTTCCTTTGAGTGAGGTCTCTGCTAATTGGATTAGTAGGACAGACATTTTTATGGAGGATAAATATAGAGGGGAAATCTGTTTTGGGGGGGTGGAGCTGGAACTCTGTCTTCTGCTACAACTTGAAGATTCTGAATAAATGAAAGACACTGTAATGTTAATCAATAGAGAATTTGCCTTGGGGTCCGAAAAATCTGAATTCAACTTCCTCCTCTGGCTCAGTGGATAGAGCACTAACCCTGGAGTCAGGAGGATCTGAGTTCAAATTTGATCTCAAACACTTATTAATTACCTAGCCATGTGACCTTGAGCAAGTCAATTAACTCCATTGCCCCTGCAAAAAAAAAAAAAAAGATAGAATAATGAGATGCTGTTACTGCTTGGTCCCTAGACAAGTAAGACTGCAAGACAGCAAAGCTGCATTGGCAAAAAAGTGTTCTCATTGTTATTTCCCTCCTCTAATGAACAAGTGCAGATCAGAAAAAGAAATACCAAAGATGACCAAACATGTTTAAGATGAACTAATCCTGTTGGTCTGAGCTTCTGAACCCACTTTGAAGGAAATTCAAAGGAAATTCAGCTGGAGTATCAGTCAGGCCAAGATGAACTTGCATCTGACCTTTAAGCACCCTGGACAGCTGCTCATTCTCCCTAATAACAGTGTCTCTCTCTGCCAGGAGCCCATCCATCATTCATCTCCAGACCATGGAGATATTGAAAGATGCTACTGGCTGCTGGCTATGGGTCTCTATGAACTACCAAGCAGCCTAAGATTGAGTTGCAGCCACCAAAGCTTGGCAAAAACACATAATCAGCTTGGAGAAAGGTATGATCCCCACCATAGAGGACAGCAGCCAGGACCCCGCTACATCTCCCAGAATTTCAGAGATGCCAATGGAAGCCAAAGGCTTCCTTAGTTTAAAAAAAGTATCCCACACTTCTTACCAGATCCAGTCAATCAGACAGGTACAAAGATTTATTAAGCAATTATTATGTACCAAACACTGTGATAAATGAAGGGAATACAATGAAAGATAAATACACACAGTCTCTGCCCTCAAGGATCTCTTCTTCTAATGGGAAAGGCACTGCACAAATTATTAGGTTTATACAAATATATACAAAATAGATGGGAGGTAATCTCAAAAGGGATGACCCTCAAAGTTAGAGTGACTAGGACAGACTCTTAGAGAAGGTGAACTTTGAGCTGAGCCCTGAAAGAAGTCAAAGAAATTTCCAGCTGTATCAGGGAATCTCCCAATCCCATAGAAGGCCCAACAACGAAGGTAGAAGCCCACTTTAAAGGTCAATCATTCAATCAACAGTCGATATCAGTAATAATAGCTAGCATTTATGTTTTGTTTTAAGGTTTGTGAAGCACTTGAGAAATATCATATTATTTGATCCTCACAACAGCCCTGGGAAATGGTTGTTATTACTCTCCCCATTTTACAGATGGGGAAACTGAGGCCAAAAGTAGTTCAAGGACTTGCCCAAAGTCACAAAGTTAGTAAATGCCTGAGGCCAGATCTTCCTGATCCAGGACTAATATTCTGTCCATTGCAGTGTCTTGCTACTGAAAAAAAATAGTTCTCATTGTTAGAAGTAAACACATGGGTGGGTGGCTAGGTGGTGCAGTGGATAGAGCCTTGGAGTCAGGAGTACCTGGGTTCAAATCTGGCCTCGGATACTTAATAATAATTACCTAGCTGTGTGACCTTGGGCAAGCCACTTGCCTTGCAAAAACCTAAAAAGAATGAAATGAAATGAAATAAAATAAAATAAAATAAATAAAAAAGAAGTAAACACATGGAATAACAGATAAGGAGCCAGCCTCATAATTGGGAAACCTAGGTTCAAAATCTTCTCTCTAACACAGTCATTTCCTCCCTCAGGTATACCAAGCAACTCTCTAAAACAGCAATTCTCAAACAACTCATTTATACTCTTTTTTCCTTTTTTTCCTTCTTTTTTGGGGGGGAAGATAATCAGAGTTAAGTGATTTGCCCAGGGTCACATGACTAATAAGAGTTAAATGTCTGAAGTCAAATTTGAACTCAGGTCCTCCTAACCCAAGAGCTAGTGCTCTATCCACTGTGCTACCTGTCTCCCCTTTATACTCTTAAAAATTATTGAGGACTTCACAAAGACCTTTTGTTTATGTGAGTTATATTCAGGGGTGCACCAGAAGCTTCAGAACTAATGGTTAAATTTTCTTTTGAGTATTTACACCTCAGAAATTAGCAACACTACAAATCAGGGCTCAGTGTCTTATTTTGCTGGTTGGTGAGACAAAAGAGTGGTGGAGAAGATTTTAATAATGCAGAATAAACTTAAAAGTGTATCTGCATATATTTTTCCCAGAAAGCCAGTTATCAGACATGAACACTTATCATTAACCATTAACATTAACCAAATATTAACCCTGGTTATAATTATTTATATTTACTGCGTAGCTATCCCTTCCACATCATGAGGGGTAAAGGCACTGCGTTTCCATGATCTAGAAAATCTATGTAAAAATTTTTGATACCAGAGAAGAAGAAAATATTTCTTAATTTTATATTATACTATCCATGTGTTTTGTTCATTTCTGGATTTCTAAATGTTTTCTGTGTCATATAGCTTCGTGTGTCATCTGCAGCTTCTTCAAAACTTCAAAAAATTCCCATTCAATTTCTTAGGCCAATCTATGATATATCAATAGGGAAAGTCATGATATGGAAGGGATAACCATATTTTTTAAAGCCTTAGTATTAATATAAAAACAATTTTGACTTCACAATAGGGTCATAGAGACAACACCCCCCCCCCCCAGGACCCTAGCTCACACTGTGAAAAACTGCTACTGTCACCAACTTACAAAGAAAGTTTGGGTCTACATTAGTAGTGAGAGTTTACCTTACTAGGACTCCCTCTACTGAGGAAATCACAGGTCAGGACAAAAATAAATAGATAGATGAATAAATAGATAAATGAATGAATGGTCAAATAAAATAGCTTTTAGAGAGAACTGTGAAATCACAAGTGGGTATAAGAAATAAATAGATGGAAAATGAATGAATGGACAAATAAAACAGCTTTTAGAGATAGCTCTGAAATCACAAGTGTACCCCTCCCTTGCCAAAAAATAACATAATAATAATAATTCATCTTTTATCTAGTAAATCTCAGTGTTAGAAGGGACTAAAAAAGGTCATTTAGTCAAACCAGCAGCTGTCCTGTTGACTTCTCCAGTAAATGATCATTCAGCCTCCACAAAAACCATTAGGGAGGGAACTCTGGATTTCCCAAGGCATTCTATTCCATTCTGGGCCAGCTGTGACTGATTAGCAGCTCTTTCTTACATGCAGTCTCAATTCTATTCATTTTCCTAGTTTTGTCTTTAGAAAAAAAAAAATTCATCCTTTCTCTGTAAAATCAAGCCTGGGTCAATCCCAGACTTGCTGCCTCAGAGTCAGATTCTTTTTTTTTCCCCCTACTTTGTTTTTTGTCATTTTTAGCAATGTCCAATTCTTTGTGACTGCACTTGGAGTTTTCTTGGCAGAAATACTAGAGTGGTCTCTAGTTCATTTTACAGATGAAGAAACTGAGGCAAACAGGGTTAAGTGACTTGCCCAGCATCATACTGGTGAGTTTCTGAGGTTGGATGTGAATTCAGATCTTCCTGACTCCAGGTCCTACACTATCCATTACACCGTCTAGTTGCTCTTTCCACCTACTCCGCTGCCTCAAAGTCGGCCCTACTACGTCCAGACTCACCGTTCTGGCCCAGGCTTCCCTCCAGGCACAATCAACCCCTCTCTGGCCCGCTCCTCTTTCCGCTTCCTTTTCTCAGGCATGCTCACAAGTTGCATCTTGCTGGATCTCAAGCCTAACCTCTCCTCCCAGCACAAGTCTCACATTCTGTTGTATTCCCATGGTTTTGCCTGAACCCACAGCAGTGACTAATGATACGGTGGGGACTAGAGATATGTCACCACCAATTTGTTGCCACATTTTGCAGAGTATGTAATCTAAGGACTGGGGTGTAATTATAGGACTCAGGCTTATTAACATGACTTGTTCCCATAATTTGGAAGCAAAATAATTGTTAAATTTCCCCCTTTTTTTAGAAAAAAAAATCATGAAAAAATATCCCTCCTTTGTGTCCCTTCACTGTTTCCTAATGGGCTCAGTTATAGCTCTTCCAACATTTGAGATGCACTCCGGCCCGTTAGATAGACTCCAGAAGACCTGGAGTCAAGAAGGCTTGGCTTCAATTTATTTCTCTGTCGTTCTGTAGAACCATCGATGATGATTTCACCTACCATGAAAGCACTGAGAGTCTATTATGGACTCTTAGGAAACAGGAATGAAGAGGAGAGGACACATGAGGTTTGTCACTGGGGTCCTACCTTCAGTAACCCAAAGGGTGGTCTCACAGCTCAGTAACTGGCAATATCTATATCTGCTGCTAATACTATTGGTTTTGGAGACATGTATCTGAGATGAGATAGGCAATTACCAAATAGAAGCTGAACAGAGAAGGAACCTGAGTCCAAATCCTGCCTCTGACACCTACTAATCTCTGTGACCATGGGCAAGTCATTTCAGTTTATTGCTCTATGAAATGAGAGGGGAGTAGATGAAATGGTCTCTGACCTCATGGGTTCTAGATCGATGACACTATGGTCCTAATACTCACTAGTATGATAGAATGAACATTGAATTTGTATGCAGAGAGCCCAGAGTTTAAATGCAAGGCCTGCCACTTTTTTTTTTGTTTTGTTTTGATTTTAGATTTTTGCAAGGCAAAGGGGTTAAGTGGCTTGCCCAAGGTCACACAGCTAGGTTAATTATTAAGTGTGTAAGGCCACATTTGAACTCAGGGACTCCTGACTCCAGGGCTGGCGCTCTATCCACTGCACCACCCAGCTGCCCTAGGTCTGCTACTTTTTAATCTGTGTGACCTTAGCCACATCATGGACCTCAGTTTCCATGTCTGTAAAATGAAGACGTTGAACTGCCAGTTCTAGTTCTGTGGTTCTATGGATGGTATTTAACAGCTGCTACTGAAACTAGAGACTGGACAAAAACAAATTCAAAATGTATGGAAGGAGAATAAAAGATCATTTGACTTTCTCCATTTCTAGAAAAGTATCAGAACACTGCTATGCACATAAATAAACTATCATGAAGTGGAAATAACATTATAGCCAACAGTCATATAGCATTTTAAGGTTTGCAAAGCACATTGTCCCATTTGATCTTTGCACCAGTCCTGGAAGCTAGGTGCTATTAGGACACCCATTTTTACACCTGATCTTAGCCCTTAATAAGTCCTATTTTATAGATGGGGATACTGAGGCAGACAGAGGTGATGTGACTTTCCCAGGATCACAAAACTAGCAAATGTCTGAGGCTAAATTTGAACTTACATCTTCCTAAATTGAACTCCCATGCTCTATCCATTTCTCTACCTTGCTCAAGGACCTCTCAGTGACTCCTTCCAGCTCTAATATTCTCATTCTACCAAAAAAGGGATCAGCAGCAGCAGCAGCAAAGAATCATAAAATCATAGAATTCCGAGTTCAGAAGAACAAGTATTTTTAAGTGCCTACCAAGTCCTGGTGCTGTTCAAGGTTCTGAAACAGAAAAACAAAAATGAAAGAACCCCAATCCTCAAGTAACTTACAGTCTCTTGGGAGGGGATATGACATTTTTTTAGGGGTTTTTGCCAGGCAAATGAGGTTAAGTGGCTTGCCCAAGGCCACACAGCTAGGTAATTATTAAGTGTCTGAGGCCAGATGGAATATGACATTTAACAGAAAAAATAATACAATATATTCCAAGGACATTTAACAGGTAAAATAATACAATATATTTTAAAGCAGCAAAAGTGGGATCAAGAAAGGCTTCCCATAGAAAGTGGCATCTGAGATGAACCTTGAAAGAAAGTATGAAATTTGAGGAAGGAGTGAACTCCAAGCAGGGAAAAAAACCTATCTGAACAAAGAAATTAATATTGAAAACTATATTTGCATATAGTTGGGAAAATGAATAAATATGTTTTTAAGACCAGAGGAGGCACGTCTGTGAACTTGAAAGGGGGAATTTACATCTTTATTTTCTCTGACCTCTAAGTGAAATTTAGCATTTTTTAATTATTTAACATTTCTGAAAAGAGGTACCTCAGTTGAACTACATTGCTAAAGAAGTCCACAACACCATAATGCTGATTAAGAATTCCTGACTAAAGGCTGTAGCCTATAAATATCTAAACAGTTATCTTATCTTACTCCATCCTCATCCTTTTCTTCTCCAGAGTAAACATACCCAATTCCTTCAGCTAATTTTCATATGTCATGTACTCAAGGCCTATCACCACTGTGGACACTGTCCAGCTTATTTTTTTTTATTTTATTTATTTAAGGCAATGGGATTAAATGACTTGCCCAAGGTGTTAAGTGCCTGAGGTCAAATTTGAACTCAGGTCCTCATGACTCCAGGGCCGGCGCTCTATCCACTGTGCCACCTAGCTGCCCCAACTCTCCAGCTTATTCATGTCCTTCTTAAGTCTTGGGGCTGAGAACTAAACACAATACTCCAAATAAAATTCTGTTTTATACTTTTGTGAGGAATGTGTGTGTGTGTGTGTGTGTGTGTGTGTGTGTGTGTGTTTGGCTTCCACCAAAAAGTGAAGGGAGATTGTTAGTTTACATTGCAAAGACTAGGTCAGCCTGTATTGTTGCCTCTGGGCAGGTATGTAAGTGTGAGGCAAAAGACTCAAACTGATCAAAACCTGAAATTAGATCAGATCTGCCCCCAGTTCTGAGTTAATCTAGGGTCTGTCCTTCTCCTTTGCACATGCTCAAGGAGACTTCTGTTCCCTCCAATGTGCAGGGCGAGGAAAATGTCTGAGGGAGGTTGTATCAATTAGATTGTGACCCTCAGTCAATGAATGGCACAAAGGGGGAGGAACAAGACTTTCAAAGTGCATATAAGACCTAACATTTCTGGAATTCGGGGCCCTCTCCCCTTGAGAGATGTGGTCCTTTTATTAAGATATCTTAATAAAAGCCATTTTAACCATTCTGAACTGAGTATTTACAAGCCATTAATAACACCTTAGAATCATCTTCAATTCTTCTCAATCCCTCCTCCTATCCAGAAGACGATGGATGGATCAATAGATTTGACACCATTTCACACTTCTTTTGGACCTTTCCATCACCTTTTCACATTGGGTACCTTCCCCTCCCACTTCTTCCCACCCTCTCCTCCTGCTACTTTCATATTTCTCTTGTCTTCCTACATTAAAATGTAAGATTCTTGAGGGCAGGGATCGTTTCTTTCTCATTGCATTTCTGTTCAATGTCCACCATATAATAGGTTTGCTAACTGACTAACTTGACTAATGTTAATCTTGTACCTCCCTTCAGATCTCAGCAAAGTCTATCACTCTTCGTGAAGGAGAATCACAAGGTAATAGAGTTAGAGGGAATCCAGGAAATTATCAAATCTATCTTCTTTATTTATAAAGGAGGGAATTGGAGCTCAGAAAAATTGTTAGTAACTTGCCCAAATTACCCAGATAGTAAATTACAGGGTCAGCATATAACAACAACAATGACAATGACAGTAATAATAATGATAATGGTTATTTCTTGTCCATTATTGAAGAAGACCAAAATGATATCACTATGTTAGAGGCAGTTTACAGTGTGTCCGATTCTAACTGATTAGAGCAATCTCCACCAGAGTGGGCACAAAAAGTTCATGTGAACACACGGGGCAGGCACTGTAAACTGATGGATCTTCCATTCTTCCTTGCTCATAGACCATAACGCCCTCTATGATGAGGGCACATCATGCTGGAAGGGAGACAGAGAGAGGGAGGGAGAGAAGAAGGGAAAAAGCAAGAAGAAAATAAGAAAGTGATTCCGACTTCTCAGAATCTGTGCCAGTGTCTCCCGTGCTGCACAATTAATTCCAAAGTACTTAAAAGAGACCTTGAAAGTGTCCTTGTAGCATGTTTTCTGACCCCTCTGTGAGCACTTGCCCTGTGTGAGTTCTCCATAAAATAGTCTTTTTTGGCAACAGTACATTTGGCATTCAAGCAATGTGGGCAGCCCATTGAAATTGTGCTCTCTATAGTAGAGTTTGAATGCTTGGCAGTTTAGCTCAAGAAAAAAAAAAACCTCAGTCTGGTATAGCAGTAGTAGTAGTAGTAGTAGTAGTAGTAGTAGTAGTAGTAATGATAACAATAATAATTCTTACATAGTCCTTTAACGTTTGGAAGCCACATTTCACCTTCACAACAACCTTGGGAGGTAGGAGTTAGTATTATCCCCATTTTACAGATGAAGAAATTCAGGCAGATAGAGATTAGGTGACTTGTCCAAAGTCACACAGCTGCTAAGGATCTAAGGATGAATTTAAATTTGGATGTTCTTGATGCCAGGTCCAGAACTTTATCCACTGTGCCATCCAATTGTCTCTAAATTGACCTTTGGTCCTCAGGCTCCAGATTCAAGGAATCTCCTTCCCCTAGACTAGCAGGTGCTTGTAGGATGTCTGTTGAAATGAGCTGTTTTCGCACCCGCTGCCCAGCTTCTATTTTGTAGTCGAACATCTAGAATCAAACACAGCTGCTACACATGTTCCCTGGAAGTTCATCTTTTTCTCAGTTTAGCCCAAAAAAGAATTAATACAGTCGTTAAGGAAAGCTCATCCTGCCATCCTTCCCCCACAGTCAAAAGGAAGCCAAATATGTGCTGGTGAGCATAGAATTTAAATGCTACCACACAGCAGCAGACTGAAATAATGGAAAGAGAGCCACATAAAGAGCTGCTGGCCCTGGGTTCAAGTCCTAACCTCTCTAGACCTCAGTTTCAGCGTTTGTAAAATGAAAGGATAGGACATTATGGCATCTAGGTCTGGCAGGATCAAAACTGTGGAAGTTGAAGTTACTAGACCTAAGTTCCTATCCCTTTTCTGTGCCAGTGACTAGGTGACCTGGAATGAATCGCTTCTCAGTCTCAGTTTCCTCATTTGTAAATTGAAAATGTTGGACAACATTCTCTAAGGGGAAGAATCAAGACTGTTGAAGTTTAAGTTATAAGACCTAAATTTCCATACTATTTCTGTCAATTACTAGATGACCTGGAGAAAAACACTTCTGGGCCTCAGTTTCCTCATTTAAAAAAAAGAGGTAGTTGGACTCGATGACCTTTACAATCCCTTTCAGTGCTGGATTTATGTTCCCCTTCCAAATTTAATTCTAGGGTTGTGTCTGTCAAAAAACTTTGATTAGGGACTGCTAGGTGGCACAATGGATAAAGCACTGGCCCTGGAGTCAGGAGTACCTGGGTTCAAATCCAGTTTGCCTAGCTGTGTGGCCTTGGGCAAGCCACTTAACCCCATTTGCCTTGCAAAAACCTAACAAAAAAAAAAACATTGATTAATCAATCAAGCGCTGCTAATCACTGTGATTACCAAAAAAAAGACAAAAGATAATCCTTGCCTTCAAGGAGCGCATCAATGGTTTCAATAACCCTTTCTTCTCAAAAAGTGCCTTAAGTATTAGAAACTAGAGCAAGATTTATTTTATAGTTCCCAAAGATCTAAGTTCCTTGAAGGAAGATACCACTTCATTTTTACCTTTAGTGTCTAGAACCTCTTAGGTAATTAATAAAAGTGGAACTGAATTTCCATCACAATTCAAATAACACATAATCTACTCTGACCTGGGAATCAGAAAGTGGGGAAGATGAGATGACCTCTAATGTCCCTTCCAGTTCCAAGTCTATGTTCTGTGAAGCCCCCAATGTCACTCATTTGTAACATTAGGCTAGTCATTTTTGTCTATCTATAAAATGAGCAAGATAGAGGAGTATCTTCTCAGCTCCCATGTCTGTAACATCCTGTGTGTGTTATCACAGCTACATTTCATAGCTAAGCAACCATCACATAAAAGAAAAATACAAAGACTCATTTATATAGCCATTTTTCAAGTTTATACAACATTAAAGAGAAGACAGGGCAGAATCTTCAATATTTTGCCATTTGCCAGGATATCAACTGGGCTCCAATTTATCTAATGGCCAAATCTTTATAAGTACTGCCTCCCCAGAGCTCCTGTTAAGCCTCAGAATGAAGTTTGCTCCATCAGGTGTGCCAATATCATTTGACTCAGTGGAGCTGTTTATTATTACTCAATGCTATTTATATCATATTTATTATGTAACCTAGCATGCACTGAGTGAGGAACTAGAAGACGTAAAAGCAAAAAAAAAAAAAAAAATTTCTGCCCTCTAGAAGCTTATGTTTGGGAATAGTGGTATTAGGGGACACAATATGTATACAAAAATCTGATGCAAAATATTTAATAGTCATTTCTAAGGGTAGCCACATGTCTAATATAAGGGGCATCTTGATGACAATAGAACAGGGACTCCAGAGAACACAATGGAAGTCTTGTTTGGAATAATATATCAGAAGAGGGGCATGAGATAGGGATGATAAGATGGGTATGAGCAAAGAGGGAGTGATGGTCAGGGAAGTATCTATCTTAGATGGAAGGAAAAATTATTTTTTCCTTTATTATTAACCTGAAGAGAGTTAAATCCAAATTTAATCTGTTGCTCAAGGTCCAGCTCAAGTCCCAAAGTAGAACAGTGACTGTTCTTCCATTTTGCCCTTTTCCATAACTATAAGTGCATGCACTCTGTACCTCAGAGTCCCTGAACTGGGAGGAAATCATCTTCTCCAAGAGCAGAAGAGCTATGAAATGGAGGGAAGAAATAATCCAAAAACCAAGTTGACTTATACAAGAGAAACTTTAGAGATTGGGAAGAAGGGCAGATTGAACATTAAAGTTCAAAGCTAAGGTAAAATGGCAAACACAAGGAAGCTAAAACGTAAAAATGGGGGGGGGGGGATCAACACCTTGTCAGATCTCAAGCTACTTCTCAAATGCTTTTGGGTTTTTTTCATTCATTAGGCTAATGTCAATTAAACCGCTCACCAATCAATAAGTATCTATCAATCATTTACTCAGTTGCACATGGCCTAGGAGATGGGGATACAAAGAAAAAAGTGAATCAATCCCTGTTCTCAGGAAGCTTACAGTCTATCAGGGAAGACATGTAAAAATATTTTATATAAAAATGGACACAAAATGGAAAAATGGAGTAAGCTGAGCTTGTGATAGCCTCTACGTAAAGAACTCCCAGGTAAGGGAACTCCCTCTATCAATGAAGGTGCTTGGTGTGTTGTTTAGAGCACTATGAATTTAGGGAATTTGCTTCCCTAGGATCATATAGTATATGTGTGTCAGAAGCAGGATTTGAACCTAAATGTCTTGACTCTAAAGTTGGCTCTCTATCCATTACGCCATACTTCCTGAAAACAAGACTTTTGCCAGGACAATGCCAATGAATAATGGGGCTCAGATACCAAATAGCTTGGATGCTCCTGACAGACAGGAACTGACTGTATTAAAATTTCTTTTCTATAACACTAAGCCTGGGGTCGGCATGTGACCTTTGGTAACATGAAAAGAAAGCTTGATTCTTTACATGGTGATTTGGTTTTACCAATAGTGACAATACGTGAGTGACACATCTCATTCCTAGGATCAAGTACATGTCAGCTACCCAGTCAACATTTGTTGACGTGAACAGGAAATGCACTTATTTACATGGTGACTAAGGTTTGTCAATAGTGATGACAAATGAGTGACTTGCCCATTCTTCTTGTGCGTAGAAAGAAAATGCCCACTCGGCACAGTGGGGAAGACAGAATTAATTGTTCATCTTTCTGGAACCAGCAGGTACTAAGAGAAGACGGCATGGTCTGACATCCTCCTACATCGCTGGCCTCATTTTCCCTTTTAGCTGCACCAGGGGAGCCTTTGAGTGGCAAATCAAAAGACAGTTCTTTCCAACAAGAGTTGGCCTCCTTGTCCAACTCAACTGGACTCAGATGTTGCCAACCCAGGGTGCAGCAGCCGCAAGCAAAGAAAACATGGGGAGTCTCTGAGATCCTGACCCCCAAGCTGAGTTTGATACTCCACTGAGGTGAGAGAGGAAGAGAATCTAGCTATGAGGAGGGAGAGACAAGCAATCAAGAGAGAACCCTGGATTTGTTCTTCAGTTGTCAAAAATGCCTTTCTCTGAAATGCACATCCACATTTGCCCAGCCTACATCATCCTCTGTCTTCACCTCTAAGTTAACAGCTTGCAGAGCACTGACGCACATAAAGACAGAAAACCAAGGGAGAAAAAAATGTGGAAGAAAAAAAGATGTGGAAATAGAAAACCAGTCAAACATTATGGAGGCAGAAAACCAAAGGAAAATGAGTCTCATGAAGACAAAAATTCAAAATAAAACTAGGACCAGTGTGTAGTAAAATACACAAAAAGATACAAAGGCAGTACAATGAGGAAAATTTAAACTGAAGCATACAGAGATCTGAGTTCAAATCCCAGTTAATTTATTTTGACATCTTGGTAAAGTCCCTTAATTTTAGGAAGTTTCAATTCCCTTACAAGGAAATTGGTTAGGGCACAAGGAAATGTTAACATACAGGTTGTATTATCATCATTTTACTGATGAGAAAACTGAGGTTGGGAGAGAGGCAAAGTCCTTTGCCCAGGTTCATGTAATTGTAAGTCTCAAAGGCGAGACTGGAACAAAGGTCTCCCCTGATTCCAGACCCAGAACTTTCTCCATTATAAAATGGAGCCCACTAGACCTTGGCCCCTCATTCTTTCTAATATCACTACATCTGTCCTCTTAGGACATTTCTGTAAATTAAAATGCATCACTCATCACGGATGAATTAAAGCCTTCAAGGACCTCACAATCTAGATTTGAAAACCAAATTCTGCAGCCCAGTCCAACTAACTTGGAAGCTAGATGGACAACTTTGGCATTCACTGGAACCCATCATGAATGGGAAAGAAGGCTGATGGAAAAAAAAAAGGGAGATGAAAACCTATCAAGACATTATTCAAATGTAAATTAAACACTACCTAACACCCAGATGTCTTCTAAGTTGAATTTTTCTCTGGCTTTTCCTGGACTGAGAAATATGATTTGGGAAAACTGTTGGTGTAGTAGGAATAAAACAAGCTTCTGAGTCAGAGGAACTAGAATCAGTTCCTCTCTTTGATGCTTCTTTCCTGTGAGACCTTAGATAAGTTCCATAATCCCCTAGGTCTTTGTTTTCTCATCCATCAAATGAGGAAATTGGACTAGGTGACCTCTGGTCAGTCAACAAACTGACTTTCTATGTGTAACAGGTCCCTTCTAACTCTGTACCAGAGAGCTCATGAACTCGACATTCATGACACTTACTTTGCTTCTATATAAACAAAAAAGACTTTCAATCTAGAAAAAACTTCATAAAGATAAAAGTGAAGACTAAAGGTGCTAAAAAAAAAAAAACTTGAAGATGGTATCCTGAATGTGAGCTCCACGAGGGCAGAGACCATTCCATTGTCAGTATTTTGGACAGTGTTTAATGTGCATAGTAGTTTTAGGGGTGCCAAGCACTTCCAGGGAAGTTAATGCCACCATCTCTATCCTGGACTTTTTGCCTCTGACTTTGTATACAATATGGAAGAGACCCATGATACCCCAAACTACAGTTCCCTTCCTTGGCCACCATTCCCTAGAATGCAAGCTGTTTGGGCAGTTAGGTGGTGCAGTGGATAGAGCACTGGCCTTGGAGTCAGGATGGGACTTTGAATCCAGCCTCAGACACTTGTCACTTACAAGGTCAAGTATGACCTTGGGCAAGTCTCTTAACCCTGACTGCCTTGAATCCAAGGCCATCTTCAGTCACCCTGATTCATATTGGCCACTGGACTGTAGAGGAAGAAGTGAGGTTGGTGACTTAGCACAGCACCCTCTCACTCCAATCCAATTCATGTGCTTGTCATGGCATCACTTCATCAGTCTTCTTGGAGAACAAAGGACAAAACATCATCAAGTTGCTGATGATGGTTTCAGAAAAACCTGGGAAGGCTTATATAAACTGACTCAAAATGAAGTGAGCAGAAACAGGAGAAAAGTGTACTCAGTAATAGCACTGTTATATGATCAACTGAATTATTTAGCAATTCTCAGCAATATAATGATAGAAAATTTCAAGGGACTCATGAAAAATTCTATCCTCATCTAGAATAGAATGGATGAATTCTGAGTATAAACATATTTTTTTACTTTCATTATATTTCTTGCTTTTTTGCATGTGTTTTCTTTTGCATCATGGATGAAATTTTCATGATTTCATGTATATAATTGATATCACATTGTTTACCTTCTTAAGGGATGGGGAGGGTCGGAGGAAGAAATATAAGCTGGAAATGAAACTTGTTTCAAATGAATGTTAAAAATCTTAATGTAATTGGGGGAAAATTTGACAAAATATCCCCAGAAAATTTGACAAAATATCCCCAAAAAATGGTTAAAGTATACAAGTTGCTTGAGAACAGGAATTGTCCCTCTTATGTATTTGTATCCGTAATACCTAGTACAGTGTATGGCACAAAGATGTTTAATAAATGCTTTTTTTTCATTATTCACTCATTCACTCATTTTCTTGAATACCTCCAATAATAGGGAACTCACTACATGACAAGGCATACAAAAATCTACCTCCTATAGATCCTATCCATGTTTGGAGCCTCCCATCTTCAGGTCACTCATCTCTCTACCTGCCTGGAGACATCTGGGATTCAAACCTTGACAGAGTTTCTAAGTACAGCCAGTCATTTCCTAGTGGCATCCATCCTCATCTTCTCACTGATGACCCATTTTCACTCCAGGGTCCAGTGTGTGCAGAAAATGCTCAATAAAAGTAAAGGTTCTTAAGAGAAGGATTATGAATCACTGGAGATTCTGAAATGCCCCTTTTATTCCAACATCCTTCTTTCTCAACCAACTAGCAGCAGGACAACCTATTTTTCCTCTATGGGAGGAAGTACCACCTCCTTTACCCCCTCCCCCCAGAATGTTCTGAAAGCCCCATGGAACCCAGGGTCTGCAGTTCCCTTTAAAAGCTAAGTCAAAGCACCATTTCTCACATTCCCCCAAACCCCTCATTTCCCCAGACCTTCTCTTCAATTATTTTCCTGCTGGCAGACAAAGGTGGGGAGGGAGTGTGGGGCTATATCTTTCCTTTGCTCATAGAAAACATAAGTCAGACATGAAATATTCACACCTGCAAAATGGAAAAGGTCCATTCCCAGAAGCTTTTCCACTGGTTTCCTTATAAATCCACAAATAAAAGAATAAAATTCTGGAGCTGAGGAGGGTTGGAAGTACTCTTGTTTCCTTAGGTGAAGCCCTGCAGGGTCTCAAGGTCATTTCCACTGAGGAAAGAGAGACAGAGCAGAGTCAAAGGATCTCATGGGGCAGAGTATAAAGGCCACTGAATTTGAAATCACAGGTTTCTGCCACTTATTACCCCCTTGAACTGGGGCAAGTCCCTTAACCTCTCTGGGACCCAGTTTATTCATCTATAAAATAAGGGGCATTGATTACATGGTCTTTAGGGTCCCTCCAGCTCTAGAAATGTACTAGTTACATGCTGTATTACTTTGAATAATTATCTGGGCCTCAGTTTCCTCATTTGTAAACTGAGGGGGTTGAGGTAAATGGCATTTTCAATCTCTTTTCTCTGTAGGTCTTATAATGCTATGTTTAAATAAGGTGCTAGCCATGGGAAAGGAAGAAAATCATAGAATCATAGATTTATTGCTCAAAGAGAGCTTAGAATTCAGTTAGCCTAGATATTTGATCCCATGACTAGCTCTGCCATTATACCTCATTTGAATTTGAGAACATCAATTCTGTCTATAGCTGAATTTCCTCAAATGTAAAATGAGGACATTGAGTTGTCGAAATTCTAAGGTCTCTCTGAATCTATGCATTTTTCCTTTTCTCATTACTGGGCCCTTATTTAGCATAGAATAACATAGCACAACAAGACCTTGAGAGGAAAGGGATTGGAAATACCATCTAGTCCTGCCCCCTCAGTTAACAGATGAGGAAACTGAGACCCAGAGAATTAGCCAAGGACACACACAATAAGTAAGTGACAAATACGGGATTTGATAGAGAGAGGATTTGAACCAGGTCCTCAAGCCTCTAGGTGCCACAGTGTATATACTGCTGTCTAGAGTAATGAAAACTCATCTTTGTGAGTGCAAATACACCCTAAGACATTGTGTGACCTCAGACATGTCCCTTAACCCAATTTTCCTCAGTTTCTTCATCTGTAAGATAGAGAAGGAAATGGAAAACCATTTTTACATCTTTGCTAAGAAAACACCTTATAGAGTTCATAAAAAGGAGAATCTGACTGAAATGACTGAAAATAACAACCATCTCTGACTCCCCATTCAATGCATTTCTAAGGACTGTGGTGCATGTAAAATATATGAGTAGTCAGTGTGCTGGCTTATTTCTTGGGTCGGAAGTCAAGAAAACCTGAGTTCAAATCCAGCCTCAGACTGACTGTGTGACCCTGACCAAATTATTTAACCTGTATCTGCTAAATTTAAATTTAGGAAATTCCCTCAACTGGAAAATGGGGGAAATAATAGCTTCTATCTCTCAGAAGTATTGTGAGGATCAAATGAGACCATAAAATGCTTAGCACAGCATCTGGCAAATAGGGGGAACCTTAATAAATGCTTGGGGGGGGGGGGGGGTTTCTTCCGTATTTGTACCATATCACTTGCTAGACATCACTGAAAACCACTGTAGTAACACATCTGGATGAAGATGTTGAGATATGGACCCAAACAGGATATGAATTCAGATCAAGTTTTGAAGTTGGAGTCTATTATACCACACTGCCTGTTTTACAGAGCGAAACTTGAACAAACTGGTACTTTTTTAGCTCAGTGTCATCTTATGTTTTCTTCTTATCTATGTAAATAAAATGTTCTGTTGTCAATACTCTTCTTTCCCCCTCTGCCAAGAGAAGCCCTGTAATACAGTAGATATAAAGGGAGCCTTTGAGTCAAGAAGACTCAAGTTCAAGTCTTACCTCGGACACAAGCTGACTGTGTGACCCTAGGCAAATCACTCAACCTCTCGGTGCCCCCAGGCAAATCTCTAAAACTTGAAATTCTGGAGAATGCTCCTTCCATTACTAGGAGATTCCTGCTCTAAGGTGTTCCACATACCAATGAAATCACAGCAACAGTGTGAACTTCACAGGCCCAACAAAAGCCCGATCCTGGGGAAGGAATAAATGGAAGGGAAATGTGCAGGATGTTTTAAAAATACTCCCAAAATTTTCTTTTTTAAAAGACTATAAATTGCAGAGAAGGTGGAGATGTATACTAATAGAGGGATTTTCCTCTTCCGAGGTTTCCTTCACCAATAGAATCATAGATCCAAAAGGGAAAAAAAGGTATATTGCTCTTCTAATACTTGCCTGCCATCTTGTTTCTAAATGGCAGGAAGACTCACAGTATATATTGATCCCCATTAACTGCCTCCCAAGCTTCATCAAGGCCTCTTTTGAAAGTTACTATTGAATAGACAAAGCCATGTGGTCAAGGGAAAATGATACCTTGCTTTGCCCAACAAAGACCCACTTTGTGCTGACTCTCACATAAATATATTGCCTAGCCCAGGGAATTGGGAAATGGAGTCAGAAATCTCTCAGCTTTCTATTTTGTTTCTTAGTAATTTCTCAAAGGGTGGACACAATTATTCCATTACATTTCTCCCTTCAATGGCTTGCTGTCATCCTCCGTTCCTGCTTACAGCTCCTCACATTGCTCAACTCCTTATCTTACAAAACCCTTTTATCCAAGACCGGACACCAACCTTACAGAAAGAGAACCTGTTTTTCAGGTCTAAGGAGCTCTCTTCACTTTGACTGAGTGTGGGCAGTCCCTCTATTCTGAGAGCAATCCTATCATTTCCTGGTCCAACCCAAACATGGAGACAAGCAAGCAAAAGGGAAAATCAGTTCTTTCATTTGGAACATGTCATTTTTCCCCATCAACCTTCCTCTCATTCCTCCAATTCACTCATATTTCTCCCCATCGCTGTTTATCACCATTCAAGTTTAATAGCAATAAATGCAAGAATCAACATTCTCACACTTGCTATTTCTATCTTTGTCCAAACTGCTGGCCCACTGCCATATCCCACCAGATTTTCTGCCTGCCAGATGGTGGTTTATGAAATACACCTATAACTTAGAGATCACAATATTAATATCATACAAGAGGAATTGGCCATTTGAGTTTGCTGCCTACAAAAAGCTGACAAACTCCCCCAATGAAATACTAATGTGACAATTTCTAAATGTCACACATGCTTTGCTCTTGTCAGTTGATACCTTTAAACTGTCTTCACGATAACAAATAATTTCATCGATCATAAATTTGGAATGGTAGTTCTTCATTTTCTTTGAGTCCTGAACCCCTCTGGCCATCTGGTGATACCCATGAACCTCTTCCTGGAATCATTTTCTAAAATGCATAGGATTACAAAGAAAAGCAATTATATCAAAAAGTTATCAAAATAGGTTTTTAAAGAAATTCATGAATCTTAGGCTCAGAACATCTAGTGCAGGATTTGAAGGGAACATAGCATTCATCATCTAAACCCTTAATTTTACAGATAAGGAAACTGAGGCTAATAGTAGTTAAGTGATTTAATCAAGGTCACATATTTAGAGCATAAAAAAGGATCAGAATTCACATCTGCTTGACTCCAAGGTCTAGCATGGTACACGCTGGGTCACCTAATTTCCTATTAAGTGACAAGAGATAGAGGAGGTGGGGAGTGTAAAGGAGAAGATTCCTACAGAATTAGAAGAGATTTTAAAGTCTGCCAGGATATAGGACGAAGTCATTGTATCCATTCAGGTAATGACAAATGAAGGTCTAACATAACTTGCATGAAAGGCATGATGGTAGTTTCGGGAGTGTATTTATTGTGACCCAAAGAAAAAAAGACTGAAGGTATTAATGCTAGAGAAGTAGAGAGAACTCAAAAAGTAACATTCAAATCGAGAGACTTGTCCTATTAATGGTTCAGTGTGGTTGTGAGCCTGCTTCAAAAACAGCTAGAAGAGAAAGAGCTAGGAAAAAGAGCTGATCCCAGTGGCCCATAATTCAATCCCCCAACATCATTAATATGGTAGACTTAGAATGTTTGGTTTATCTTGGAACAATTTGGTGAGATTTGGGCACACCATGGAAGCAAAAATTGAGTTGACATCATGAAAGATCTCGAGTTTTCTACAAGTGTCTCAAACCAAAGAATATTTCATTAAATGCCAACGATAGCTAAGGAATAGTGTTCAGAGCTTCGGATATAACACAAAAATAAAACTGCACTTGTCTCAAATGAGCTCATCTGGAAAAATGGAGATAATAATAATAAATAATCCCCTAGCTGCTGGGAGGCTACAATGTTTATTAAGTCCTTTGCTGACTTTGAAGTGTTATATAAATTTCGGTTGTTGTTTCTGTTATTAGAAATAGTCTTATTAGTATTCTTATTGGTATCGTATTTGCCTCATCTTTTTTATGTAGTTCAAATAGAAAAGAGCTGAGGACAAATCAATATTTGGCTAATATTCTACCAAATGTTATGCAGATGACTTAAATAAATGGTTTTTGTGATTGAATAAGAGTATTCATTTTAAATTCATCCTCTATAGAAATCGCCTCATTGGCTCGGCAAATAAAAGGTCCAGTCTGGAGTCAGGAAAATCTAAGTTCAAATCTGGCTTCAGATGCTTTCTAGTTGTGTTACCCTGGACAAGTCACTTCACCCTGCTTGCCTCTGTTTCAACATCTATGAAATAAGCTGGAGAAGGAAATGGAAAACCACTCCAATATCTATGCCAAGAAAATCCCAAATGGGGTCATTAAAAGTCAGATGTGATTGAACAACAAATCCTGTAGAGACTCCTGAAAACACCCCTAAGACAATCACCATAGCAGAGAGGATGATGGGGATGATACATACCTTGTCTTCTTTCTGCATAGTTTTGAGTGGCTCTACAAGGTCTCTGTACTTTGAAAGTTTTTCATTTGACATAACAAGTTTATGAGTATTCAGTATAGCAGCCTCTATTAGAGACTTTGTTTTTCAATTTTTATGAATCAACATTATGTCTGAATAGTTATTATCATTATCATTATATACACTGAAAATGCAAACTGCTCCCTCTTATGGCTTCAAAACTCTTAACCAAGGCAGGACTTACCTGTAAAATTAAGAGATTCTAGATAAGGCAGAAAGTAGTCTAGAATCTGATCCTGTTGTGGGGGGCAGGGGACCAGAAGCCTGGCTAGGACTTAATGCAATGTTGACTCTGCTGTCATTTAAGCCTAGTCTCTCAGAAGCTTGAAGTCTACCACTTTCCCTGGATTACAACCAGGTTACTATGGATACGGGTAGCAATGTCAACAGACATCTTCTAGCACTAGCCCCCTATTAAAGAGCAGGCTGTATACTTTTGGAAGGAATGGGCATCCTTTCCCTCAATTTTATCCCATTCTTCAGCCTGGAACAGAAGCAAAGTGTGATAGAAAGGGCACTAGACCTGAACCCAGGTTCAAAATCAAATTCTATCCTTTTCATTCATGCATTCCACAAACTTGTAATAGTCAATCAATAAACATTTATTAAGCACTATGCTAAGAACTAGGGATACAAAGAAAGGTAATAGATAGTTCCTGATCTCAAGGAGCTTATAATCTAATGGGGTAGACAACATGGAAATTAGGTACAAACCAGATATAGATAGGCTGAAAGAATTAGGATTTGAGGGAAGCCAAGGAGATGGAGATGAGGAGGGAGAGAATTCCAGACATAGGAGTCGAGTAGTGAAAATGAGACAAATCAGGAGAAGGAATGTCTTATTTGAGAAGTCTAGGGGTCACCATCACTGGATCTCAGAGTATATGGTAGGGTCCTTGGAGAAAGAGGGGGGAAAGGGAAGTAAAAATGTAAGACAACTTAAAAGGCTGAGGAGAATAGTCTATGAAGGACTTTAAACCAAAGAAATGATTTTATATTTCATCCTGGGGATGATGGGGTATTGAACAGGGAGGGTGACAGGGTCAGACCTATTCTTTAGGAGGATCACTTGGACAGCCATGGGGAGGATGGATTTGTGAGATTTGTGAGATTTGTGAGAAGGCCAAACGTAGAGCAGGAATGAAACAAACAGTGCGCCAGACATAAGGGATTAAAAAGAAATGAACAGTCTCTAGCCTCAAGGAGCCTTACATTCTACCAGGATGTACACAAAAAGAAAATACAAAATATAGTCATGAAATTTTGGGAGAGACATCAACAACTTCAGGGGAGTAGGGAAGAAATTAGAAAACAGCTCTCTGGGAAGGGGCACTGAAACTCAGCCTTGAATAGCAAAGTAGAGAAGAGGACAGAAAACATTCTAGATACTGCACCCAACTTGTGCAAAGTCACAATGGCAAAGGATGGGAAGAATGAGGAGGTAAGTTTGGTGGGAATGCTGAGTCCATGGTGAGGCGTGATATGAAAGACATATGTGTAGAAAGATGACTTCAGAGTCAGTTTGTGAAAAATTTTAAATGTCAGATGTTCAAGGAGTCAAAAGGGAGCCTCTTGAACAGAGGAGTGACATAGTCAAACCCAGATTTTAGGAGCATCAACAATTATCTGGGTCACCTTAGACATAGATTTCTTTTAGTCTCTATAAGAGACTTCCTGTATGAGAAATTAGGACTTAGCAAAAAAAAAAAAAAGAAAATCATCAAATAGGAAGAAAAAAACCTAAGAGAAATTTTTTAAAAGTGAAATAATTCATTCAGATTCTATAGTTTTTGTTTTGCTTTGTTTTTCTTCACCTGGATATGGATAGCATTGTCTGTGATAAGTCTTCCAAGGCTGTCTTAATTCTCTGAACTACTGAGAGCAGCTGCATCCCTCAAAGTTGATCAACTCGGAATAGCAATAATAGCAATAATAGTTAGCATTTGTATAGTGTTTTAAGCTTTATTTACATATATTATCTCATTTGATGAAATAGCCCTGTAAGGTAGATGCCATTATTATCCCCATTTTTACAGATGAGGAAACTGAGGTTGAGGGTGGTCAAAAGATTTGCCCAAAGTCACATGACTAGTATGAAGAGTCTGAGGCAGAATTCAGACTCAGTTCCTGCTAACTCTGAGTCCAGCACTCTCTACTTTGATACTTAGCAACCTTAGTTGTAAAAATTGAAAATGAAAAAAATTGAAAATAAAAAAAAAAATATGCTGAGTATGCTCTAAGCTTCCTTCCAATTCCAGAAAAATCAATGCTAAACCTATTTTCAGAAGAAATTGTAAAAAATGGGAAAAGTTCCATGTGCTCCAAAATGCTCATAGCAGCTCTTTTTGTAGTGGCAAAGAATTGAAAATTGAGGGGATGCCCATCAATTGGGGAATGGCTGAACAAGTTATGGTGTATGCATATTATGGAGTACTATTATTCTATAGGAAATCATGAATGGTCGAACTCTAGAGAAGCATGGAAAGAATTACAGGAGCTGATACTGAATGAAAGGAGCAGAACCAAGAGAACATTGTACACATTAATAACAATATTCTGAGTTGATCAACTTTGAGGGATACAGCTCTTCTCAGTAGTTCAGAAATCTAAGATGACTTTGGGAAACCTGTTACAGACAATGCCATCCACATCCAGGTGAAGAAAAACAAAACAAAATAAAAACTATAGAATCTGAATGAACACTATTTCACTTTTTAAAAATCTCTTGAGTTTTTCCTTCCTATCAGATGGTTTTATTTCTTTTCCCTAAATCTTAATTTCTCATTTGAAAAATGACTAATCTGTAAACATGTTAAACACAAATATATATATATATATATATATATATATATATATATATAATATTTACCACTGAGTGGAGGGGAGTGGGGAGGGTGGAAAGAAATTATGTAACTTATAAATATGCATATGCATGTGGATGAATGTTGAAAACTTTTATAGCATATAACTGGAAAAATATAATAAAATATCAATTGGGAAAAAATCTACACTCTATTATCAAGGAGAGTAATCATCAGCCCTGGCTCTAGAACTCTCTTTCAATGGCCTGGGTCTTTTCAGAGTCTTCACAGAGAAATCAATTTTCCCTTAGCTTTGTCCTAACCCGATAAGGTGGGGATTCTCCCAACCATCCTCCAAATTCTGTCCAGTGATTTACCCAAACCATCTTCTTGACATCTGCATTGATGGCAAATCCTCATAACCACTGGATCATCAGAGGCCATTCCCAGGAGGGTGCAATCCACTTAGATTTGAGAGTGTCAAAATCCAGAAAGGCAAATAGAGTGAAAAGTCTACCCAGCTATCTACAGCCCCAACCATAGCTCACAGACTAATCCAAATGTCCAGTTCTCTTGCAAGCTCCACCAACTTTCACTTCTTCCTCTGGGATCACTATTCAGATCAATACTGCCATTGCTTTCAGGAGGAATTTGACAATCAACTTCCCTATTTTTCCACTTACTGTGGTTTCTCACACTTCTCCTTGGTACCCAATCTCTCTCTCTCTCTCTCTCTCTCTCTCTCTCTCTCTCTCTCTCCTTTCCTTCCTCTTTCTCTCTCCTCTTGGCACTATCAAATGTTTAATAAATACTTTTTCATTCATTCATTCCACAGGATCTTGGGGAATCACTAAGGAAATGGAGTTTAAACAGTGTTCTGAAACCTAATATACATGATATAAACCTGATATACATCAAATACAAACTTTTCTTCTCCCTCTAAACCTTAGCCCCTACCACCATTCTTTTCCACAAACATTTATCAAAAGCCTCCTGTCTGTGATCCTGAGAAAATCACTTAGCCTTTTTTGCCTCAGTTTCCTCCTCTGTAAAATAAGCTGTTGAAGGAAATATAAAAGGAAATGTAAATTCACTCCAGGAACTTTGCCAAGAAAATCTCAAAAGGGGTCACTAAGAGTCAGACTAAAAAGACTGATGTAAGACATTGAAGGTAAAAAGGCAAACAAACAAAGCAGTCCATGCCCTCAAAGGTTCAGCTAGGTAACATGGGGGAAAGGATTGTATTTCAAACAGATCTAAGTCCCAATCCCAGCACTTCTGCTTCCTTCTCATATATCTTTGGGGAAGTCTTTCTCTGGGTCTCACTTCCTTCATTTATAAATTGAAGAGATCAGACCAAATGTCCTCTTGAGCTCCTTTCCAAAGATGAAGAAAGCTTTGATCCCAGGGATGTGTAGGAGGAAGTTCCCCTGAGGATGAGACATCCCAGCACTCTGACTTATGACCCCTCTTAAATATATGCATGCAGATTGTGATCACAGATCAGCTGGGAAGTCTGAGATGTAGCATCTCAGAAAAAGCACAATGAAGATGATTATTCCAGCTCGCACACACATATGCTGTCCCACCACCCCTTTTTTTGTATATTGCCTCCAATATCATAGGACATAGCACAAAGCTGTCTGGCTGCAATACCATTTCTGTAACATTTCCATAATAATTGGAATTTACATACAGATGACAAATAAATAAAACCATTCCAGGTTTGGTCTATGGTTCTCATGGTCAGCAAATCCTATTAGGTGTCTCATTAACCTAGTTGGTGGGAGAAATTTTATACCTAATCTTATGGCTCTTAGCTATACAAACCAACCATAGCTGGTTGAATGAAATTTAACTCTGTGTTTTTCTATCTTCCATATTTGTTTGTTTTTTTCCCAGAAAGTTGGGATGTCTACCAATTTGCTCAAATTTGCTTATTTGCTCATTTGCTCAAACTATCCTCTAACCCCATCTCTCTTTGCTCTGTTTCAGAACATTACAATGACTAATTGAAGTAGCAGAGCTACTAAAAGTTAGAGGGTTGGACTTTTAAAGAGACACAGGTTTGAATCCTGACTCAGGAATTTATTAGTTGTGTAAGTCTGGCAAGCCTCTTCATTTCTTTAATAGTCAGGTTCTCATTTATAAAATGCCTAGGGCAAGCAACATTCCAGATCCAAAGCAACTCTATAGATCTCTGTTCCTTTGACCTGTAGCCTATGGATAACCCAGGTGATCATGAGGCTTAAATGACAAGACTATGTAAAATTCTTTGCAGGAAAAGGGACGTTTGGGGGTTTCTTTCTCACCCAGGCCTTTATTTCCTCAGTTTGGGAATTCTCTGGTGAGAAAACTCCCTGAAACTAAGACTGGCAGCAGTCCCTCTGTGATTTACAGTTAGACAGTTGTGTAGGCACTGAGGAGAGTAGTGATTTGTGCAGGGACTGAAGGAGGACTTGAACTCACAACCTTTCTGTCTCCAAGATCAGCTCTCTATTCATGCTGTCCCTTCAGGAATTCATAAGACCACAGATGTAGAGTTGCAAGGACCTTAAATGCTCTCTAAAGGCAACTAAATGATGCAAAAGATAGTCCAACCTGGATTCAGGAAGATCCGGGTTCCAGTTCTGTCTCAGACACCTACTAGCTATATGATCTGGATAAGTCCTTTACCCTCTATCTGCCTCAGTTTTCTCATCTGTAAAATGGGAATAATGATAGTATCTATCTCCCAAAGTGATTGAAAGGATCAACTGAGATAATATTCATAAAGCACTTTGCAAACCTTAAAGGGTTATATAAATTCTGGTGGTTATTATAATCTCTTTTATTAGTAGTATATTATGTCCACAGCTCTATCCCACTTTTTAGTTTCCTTTATGTGTTGTCTCCCCCATTGGACTGGGAGCTCCTTGAGGGCAAAGACTTTGTAGCCTTAGTGCTTAGCATAGCCCCTAGCACGCAGTGGATATTAAATAAATGCTCATTGACTATTGACAGTTATTATCTAGGGGTAGCCAGATGGCACCGTGGATGAAATGGCAGGCACAAATTCAGAAAGAACTGATTTTAAATCCATCCTCACTTACTAGCTGTGTGACGCTGAACAAGTCACTTAATCTGCTTGCCTCAGTTTCCTCATCTTTAAAATGAACTAAAGGGAAAAAATATCAAACTACCATAGCATCTCTACCAAGAAATTTCCAAATAGGGTCATGAAAAATCAGACATGACTGAAATGACTCAACAACCACAGATATAATCTAGTACAATTTCCTCCTTTTACAAACGAAGAAGCTAAGGCTCAGAGAGATTAAGTGATTTATCCAACAACCGAAATTGGTATCAGTGTTGAGATTTGAAATCGGGTTCTGAGATCTTGCAATTATAACTGCTACTGTTACTCCCCTCATATTACTGTCACCGTGCAGTATCAGAACCAGCATTTAAACCCAGGTCTCCTGATAACAAAGTTAATGCTATTTCTAAAACTTCCTCTGACTGTCTCTGCTGAACTCCCTGGTCTATTCAAGTCAATTATCTAGAAGGGATGGGAAGACTGGAGTGAAAAAGGGAAAGTCTTGGGCTGGTATGAATAGACCTGTTGAGAGGAGGTGATGACAGTGGAAATGATGGGAAAGAGAGTACAAATACCAAATACATTACTTAGAAAGATCTGGCAGGACAGATTTCCAAGAGAAAAGTGGAAAGAACATGAAATAGTATCAGAAAGACCTAAGTTTGCAAGTTCTACCACTTGCAAAAAAAAAAAAAGACATTCATTGTTGTTGTTACTATTATTGCTCATTAATTAATGGTAATGTGTTGTAATGGCTCTTAGATTTAAATCCCAACTTTGTCAACTTGCTACAGGTATGGGCCTGGGCAGGTAACTTAATCTTTCTATTTTCAGTTGCCTTTTTTTGCAAAATGAGAAGTTAATGACCCTCTAAGGTCCCTTCCATTCTCTAGAATTATGATACTATGATCTTGTGTGACCTTAGACAAGTCACTTAGCCTCCGATGCCCTCAGTATCCTCTATTGTAAAAAAGGGGGTTGGATGAGATGGTCCCTGGGGTCCTTCCAGCTCTAGAGCTAAAAAATCACTTCTCACTAACAAGACCCTGGCCTGCTGCCTTTCAGCTCACAGTAACTGGTGGAAAACAAAAAAATGCCAGAGACATGAAAGAATGTCAAGTTACCCAGTGACACAGAAACAGTCTGCACCATATTTCCAGGCAAAGAAAAGCCCACACTTTGAAGCAAGCCCAACCCTGTACGTGTCCATACCACAGAAAGACTCACAAGAATTCCAAGCCTGAACAACTGCCAGCTGTCTCTGGGACAGTGGGATAGCTCAGTCATCTAAGGCATTGAAATCAGGGAAGGGCATCTAAAGGGAAATGCTCCAGAAAGCATCCATCCACCAGGCATAACCACAACCCTAGTCCTGTCCTTGGTGCTGAGAACTCCCTCTAGACACCCAGTCTCAGATGCTGAAAGTCAAATTCCATTCTAGATGGAAATACTCCCTAAAAGGGCAATTCCTAAGGCCAGGTCCCTCAGAGACTAATCCTTCTACTGTAATATCCTAGAAAAAAAATTACCAGAGACTTCTCTTTGGAACTACTAATCTAGTGATGTCTATGGAGAATACCATACCAAAATCTATTTTTGACAAAGAACAGGAACAAAACAAAAATGGCTTAGGAAAAAGTGAACATACCCCTCCCTGAAAAAATCACCTAAATCTTTTTGATTCTTAGTTTTCTCACCCATAAAATGGGCTAGGAAGAAGATCCTGTAATTCCATTGACATCAAGAATTCCTGGAAAGGGGAGCAGCTAAGTGGCACAATGGATAGAGTCAGGAGGACCTGAATTCAAATCTAACCTCAGACACATAGTAATTATCTAGCTGTGTGACCTTGGGCAAGTCTCTTAGACCATTGCCTTGCAAAAAAAAAAAAAAAACATTCCTCTGTCAATGCAGGTTTGCATCTTCTCTGCAATTTTTTAAGTCTTAGAGTCTTCCAAGTCAGAAATTCTCCCTTTCAACCACCATTTCTTACCTTCCCCAGCTTCTTTCAAATCTTAATTCAATCACCACTTCTAAAAGAGATGCTTTCTGGTGCCCCTCTTCCCTCCAGCATCCTTCCCTCAAAGGCTACCTTACTATACATATCAAATTATAGGAATGTTATGCCCCCCAACAGAACGTAAGCTCTTTGAAGGCAGGAGGAAGTGGTTTAGCTTGCATTATATTCCCAGCTCTCAGCAGAGTATCTGGTAATCATAAGATGCTTAATAAATACTCATAGATGGGTTGAAGGAAGAAAGGAAGGGCTTGGGGGAGATGTGGAAAGCATCCCCAGAGAGATGGCCCCCCACGTTGAACTCTGGAACAGAAGAATTCTAGAAGAGAGATGAGAAAGGAAGGATTCTAAGTTTAGGGAAGATACAGATAGAACACAGAGGTCAAGGACAATTTGGCAGAAACAGACAGTGAGTCACCGCTAGTAAATTACAGGACGCTTTTATAGAAACAGACATTCAAATGGCACTTGGCGGTCACAAAGCGTGTTACATGCGTGGTCTCATTTGATACTATGTTACCCTCAAGTCCCGTGCCCACTGCAGGCCACCGTCACTAATGGGCGCTCATGAGTGAGCTGAGTGAAGGTAACGTGTGCTAGATTTTAAATCTTTAATCAATTAACAATTGAATTGGACAGTCTCGGAGGCCCCTTCCAGCTCTACTGTTGTAATCCTATGATCCTACGAACAAACCTATCTATTGAAGAAGAAAGAGAGGGAACATGACAGAAGAGATAACATTGAGCCCCAAAATCAAAGACCCTGGCTTTCAACTTCCACCTTCCACAGCAATGTGACTCTGTGTATATAAATTGCTCAGTTTCTTCTTCTATAAAATGAGAAGGCTAGAGTACATGGCTTCTGTGGTTCCTTCCAGATCATATGTGCCAGACACTGCTAAGAAAGCTGCACTGTTTTTAAATTTTTTTTACTTTAAATTGAATTTATTTTTATTCTGTTTATTATTTTATCTATATTAAAAATTATTTTACTAATTTAATTTAATTTAATTATTTTTAAGTTTTTGCAAGGCAATGGGATTAAGTGTGCCCAAGGCCACACAGCTAGATAATTATTAAGTACCTGAGGCCGGATTTGAACTCAAGTACTCCTGACTCCAAGGCCGGTGCTCTATCTACTGCACCACCTAGCCTCCCCTAAATTTTAATTTTTAATCAAAATACAAAAATAGCTTGTTAATATATAGTCTAGTGAGAATAAGTTTTAATATCTTAAAATGATAGAAGGATTAAATTTGTCAACTTAGTATAACTGACTCAATTTTGTGTGAAGCCTCCATTTTATGACTGAGTCATTTGGTTTTCAAAAATTAGATAAATGTCTAGATAGATAGATAGATAGATATTGTTGCTCAGTCGTTTTTCAGTTGTGTTGGACTCTGTGATCATATTTGGGGTTTTCTTTCTAACAGGGATACTGGAGTAGTTTGCCATTTTCTTCCCCAACTCATTTGGCATATCAAGAAACTGAAGCAAAAAAAGGCATTGGTGGCGGTGCTTGCCAAACAGGGCTAAATAACTTCCCCGTGGTCACACACTAGTTTGAGACTAGACTTGAACTGAGGAAGATGAATTTTCCTAACACCAAACCAGATCCTCTATCCACAGAACTGCTTAGTTGTCCAAGATTAATTATTAAAATTAATTAAATGAGTTAAAAATGAGATGAGGAATTAAAAATATGCATATTCTTAAACGACTGTATATCCTCAGATAAAATAGATCACCAATGGGAAAAAAGCCATAAACAACTTTATCAATAATGTTGAAGAAAACTAACAAAGTATGTGATGGGGCAGCTAGGTGGCACAGTGAATGGAGCACGAGCACTGGAGTCAGGAGGACCTGAGTTCAGATTTGACCTCAGACACTTAATAATTATCTAGCTGTGTGGCCTTGGGCACACTTAACCCCATTGCCTTGCAAAAAAAAAATGTGATGAACCACTTAGAAACAGTGATAGATAAGAGCTATCAGCCATAAGTTTGTTCCTAGACTGGGACTGCCTCCTGGATTCTCTGTATTGACTAGAGAGCAATGCTGAAGGGCATAGACTGGCCAGATGACCACTTTAAGAAGGAGACACATGGCCTCCAGCTGGACAGAGAGAGGCCCTTGTCCAGTCAGGAATCAGAACCTTAGAGACTCATGCTGATAGTTTCTTCTTAGAGAAGGGTATTGTTTATATACTTTGGTTAATTAAGTCTAATTACATATATTGAGAGGTGTAAGTCTAATTAGTGCTTCCATCCCTCTACTTAGAATAGGTTATACTGCAGAATATACATACTTCTTTTTCCCCTATTGCACTTTGAGCTCCTTGAGAACAGGGCCTAGGTTTATATCCTCCCTGGTGCTTCATGTGGCATCTGGCACACAGTAGGGCTTAATAATTGCTTGTCAACTCCCTGGGATTTTATCTTTTTGTTGTTCAATCGTGTCAATTGTAACCTATTCTTCATGACTCTATTTGGGATTCTCTTGGCAAATCCTGGAATGGTTTGCCATTTCCTTCTCCAATTCATCTGAAATTGAGACAAACAGAATGAAGTGGCTTGCTCAGGGTTACACATTTAATAAGTTTCTGAGGCTGGATTTGAACTCCGGTCTTCCTGACTCCAGGCTGAGTATTCTATTCATTGTGTTTCCTAGTTGCCCCCAAGAATTGATCTACCAAAGTCACAAAAGATTGCATCTGGCTGGTGGGAGGAGGTCTCAAAGTAGCAACCCATTCGGAGAAAATGAGTTTAAACTAACATATATGTATTAAGGTTAAGATACAAAGGCGATGCAGAGTTTGGGAATGGAAAGAGGTCCAGCTTCAAGGTTGTGATAACCTAAGGTTGAATTGTGACTCTGATAATAACAATAATAATTGACATTTGGAGGGGGTAGGTGACAGGTGGTGAAGGGATTGGCCTCAGAATGAAGAGGGTAAAAGGTTCCTCATCTCTGGCATATAATGACTTTGCAACCTTAGGCAAATCACTTAACTTCTCAAGGATCCAGGAAACTATGACTATAAATGGCAGAGCAAATGCCAATTTTGCTTTGATAGAGAAAGTTTTCTCACCAGGAGATCACAGGTTTCCTTCCCTTTTGCTTCTTCTGCCCTGCCTGACTTCAATGCCAGAGAGCAAGATGCCCTACCCAAAATAAGTTCCTCACTTCTACATTTGCCAACAGGCTGCTAGCTCAAGCCTTGATTGACACCATCTGTCTCCCTAAGCTTCCTCTTCACTCTCATTGGAAGTTGGAGATGCTATTTGTTCTTCATTATCAAAGAAAATCATGACATCAGGGAGGCAATGCCATGACAAGCACATATATTGGATCTGAGTGAGGAGATGCTGAGCCCCAAGCCTTACTTTCTCCTCGAGAATCATCTGGGTCCGATGGCCAGAAATGAATCAGGATGACTGGAGGTGGCAATCAAGGTTAAGTGACTGACCCAAGGTCACACAGCTAGTGTCAAGAGTCTGAGATATTTGAACTCTTGTCCTCCTGACTCTAAGGCCAGTACTCTAGCCACTGTATGACCTAGCTACCCTAGGGTTGGAGAACTGGAAAATAGGGCACCAAACTCCTCTGGATGCCTTCCTTTTTAGTGGGCAGAAACTGAACTCTAAACTCACTCCACTCTATGTCTGCTGCCCTGCCTAACTTCAACTCCGTAGAGACACAGGGACCCTTTGGTATCCCAACTTATTCCTGCCTTCCTGCCTCCTTTTATGTACCATGTTCCCATTAGATTAAAAACTCCTTGAAGGCAGGAGAAATGTCTTTCTTTTAGTTAATTGTATCACCTGTGCACAAAGTAGGTACTTAATAAATATTTATTTGATGGAATTGAATTCATCTACACCCCATTGCATCTCCCCTCCAAAAGACAAGATAAAATGAGATGGTTTTTTTTTTCCCTAAAGGAGTTGATTGTTCAGTTATCTTTCACAGAGAACCTGTGCTATGTATAGAAGAACAGACTTCATCCTTCACTCCACAGGTACATTGCTAGTTGTAAAATTAAGGCAATATTGAACACACCCTTCATTTTCCAATCACATGACTTACCAATGGTAACTGAAATCAGGTTTACTCCTAAGACTGCCAAATAGTGGTGCAGTGGATAAAGCACCACTGACCCACCCTTCCATGCATGGAAAGACTCATCATCAGCAGACTAGACACTTTGGCAATTTTTCCCCTTGAGTCATAGTAGCCCATGACACAAAGAAAAATAAAAAATGGTCTTCTGACCCCTGTGACCCTCTTCCAATTTTCTAATGACACACTAAGAATCATACTTTTTTCAAAACATTTTTGTTGTTCAGTCGTTTCAGTCTTGTCCAACTCCTCATTTGGGGTTTTCTTAACACAGATACTGAAATGTTCTATCATTTCCTTCTCCAGTTCATTTTACAGGTGAGAAAACTGAGGCAAACAGTGGAAAGTGACTTGCCCAGGGTCACAAAGCTAGTAAGTGACTGAGGTCAGACTTGAATTCAGGATGATGAGTCTTCCTGACTCCAGGTTCAGTACCCTATGCATTATGCCACTTTGTTGTTGGTTCTCTTAACTGAGATGCAGCAAGATGGAATCAAAGAGGCCTGAGCATTAATACAAATTCAGACACTCACTTATTCCAACCTGTGTGACATTGGGCAACTCGCACGTTATAAGATCAAGCCAAGTTTCTTTTGTTACCTTAGCCAGTACTTGCCCTACTGACTCTAATCTAGAAGACCATCTAGCTATCATTTATCTGTCTCTATAGTTTTAATATATCTATCACCTCTATCTACCCCATCATATCTATAATCCTTCATCATCTATCTATTTCATCTCTTTCTAAAAGAGAAATGTAAACAAAAGGGAAATAAAAGGGAACTGCCACTTGAGTTCAAAGGAAAATCTGATAAAGCTGTCAAGAAATGATTCTCCTGGGGCGGCTAGGTGGCACAGTGGATAGAGCACCGGCCCTGGCTCAGTAGTACCTGAGTTCAAATCCAGCCTCAGGCACTTAATAATTACCTAGCTGTGTGGCCTTGGGCAAGTCACTTAACCCCATTTTCCTTGCAAAAAAAAAAAAAAGAAATGATTCTCCTCTCTCAACTTGAAATAAAATGATCATACAATGTACTGTATGTGCCTCACTGGCTGATCTTCTCTGAATCTGTTTAAAATTACTGATGAGGTAACCTAAGGTAAGACATCTGTTAACACTGAAGAAGAAAATTGAACCAGCTCTCCACAAATCAATTACAGCAGGTCGATTTTGCCCACAATTCCAATTTCAAATAAAACTCTCTAAAAAGATATTAAAAAGAATCCCCAAATTGAAGTTACCCATCGGTTTCTTTTAAATCTTCAAGTACTCATGGCAAGAATTATTTCCCACACCCAGAAAATGGGGCTCTTCAGGCAACATCTAGTAAGGGCTTTGAAGCTTCCCCCTTTGGCATAGACAATGTTTTGTGACCATTACCATTCTATAACCAAAAAAATGTGGTGGGGAATTGTCTCATGATGGTGTGCATATCAACCCTACAAGCCTAGAATTCTTCAACCAGAAGGGATCTCAGACCATATAGTCCAACACTATCATTGAACAAAAAAGAAATGGAGGCCCAGGGAGAGATTATAGAAATCAGAAGCCATTTTCTCCAACCCCTTCATTTTATTGATGAGGAAATGGGATCTAGGGGGATTTAGTGACATGCTCAAGGTCATACAATAGAAAAGATGAGTCTTCTGATTCCAATCCAGCATTGTCTCCATTGCATCACCCCTTGGAACTCAACCAGGCCCAAACAGTTGGTTGTGAAGTCAAAGCTATTGTGAGGTCTTCGTGGATCCCAAACAAGGTCTCTTTCCACTATACCTTGATGTGGACTTCACTGCAGACAAAAGAGATGACTCAATAATTAATCAACCAACAACAACTTTAGAAGTCTAGAGTCCAAGCGGCTAGAGAAAAAAAAAAAGATAATGTAATATAAGGAGAAAAGTACCAGACTCAAATGCAAGAGACCTGAGACTTCATCTTATTGTGGTCATCATTTGCTGCAGGACCCTAAGGAAGTCACCTCCATTATCTGGACCTCAGTTTCTAGGGTGGATTAGGTCAAAAAATCATAATTTTAAAACTAAAAGAAACCTTAGAGGCCTTCTAGGTTCAACACTTTTCCAGAGGGAGAAACTGAGGCCCCATAAAAAAGGGGGCTTCCTATCCCACAGGCTCAAACAAGATTATATATGTAAAGAGATTTTCAATTCATTTTTGAACTTCAACTCTGCCACTTTATGACTCCAACTAGATAGAGTACCTTCCAGTTATGGTCTCAGTCTCTCTATAAAATGAAGAAGTTGGGCCAGAGAGTCCATGAGTTTTCTTCCAGCTCAGACATGCTAGGAATTTCAATGCAATTCAATTTAACAAACATTTATTTAGCACCTACCGTGTACCAGACATTGTACTATACCCTAGAGACAAAGAGATAAAAGCAGTCCCTACCCTCAAAAATCTTATGAGTAAAATGCAACAGTTATTTTGTCGGGGAAGCACTTGAGAAAGCCTCTCAGGAAATAGCATGTTTTGTTTTTTAGGTTTTTTTGGTGTTTTGTGGATAGTAAATATCAAGTGTCTGAGGCCAGATTTGAACTCCAAGATTGCCCTATCACTGCACCACCTAAGGGCCCCAAGGAGATAGCATTTGAACTGAGCACTGAAGGACATTTTAAACCTAGAGGACTGCAGTTATAAGTTTAAGAAAGGGGATCATCTCATTCTTTGTATTTGTAGGCACAAAGTGGGTATTTAAATTCTTATAGATTGATGGATGATGGATTAGTTATTAGTGTGTATATATAATCTCATTAGGATCTGTACCAAAACAGTTGCTGTTGCAGCCCAGATCAGTGCTTGCCCTACTGACTGTAAAATAGGCTAATAGTGACTGCCTATTATACAGTGTTGTTATAACACTCAAATAAAATTGCATATTTCAACAACTCTTCAATTCAAGTCACTACAAGAACTTATTAAATACTATTCTGTTCATAAGACCCTAAAAAAATATTTGTATTGTAATGGATACATGATTAACTCCAATACAGCCCTGTGTGTGACTAATATCATAGTAAGTCTGTCCTTTAAAAATAACAATAATTTTAAAAAATAGGATCTTAGCCAGGGTTTTTATTTTGCAAAACTCTTTCCCATCTGTTTTCTTATACGGTCCTTTGAACTTCACAATGGCCCTGGAAGGAAGGTGGTAGAAAGATTATTATCTCCATTTTGAAGATGAAGAAGCAGAGGCCCACGAGGGCTCGGTGATTTGCCAAAAGACAGAAAGTAAATTAATATTAAAGTCCTCACAAAGGCAAGGTCAGGATTTGAACTAACAGAGCAGTCTCTGAATATTACCTCTCCTCTCCTCGTTTCTCAATCCAAGTTGCTAAGTTTGTTCCCAAGAAATCTCCAAAGCAGTCTCCAAAGTATGCCTCCATTCCAAGTGAAAGTTGTAACTAGGAATTCTTTTTACTTAAAACAAAAACAGGTGGGGATGGAGAGGGGGTGACCCAGAGGAGAGTGGGGAGTATTGCAAAGAAGAGTCTGACCACCAGCAGAGTGGGGACATATCCCCAGTCTTCATCCCTGCAAGGATGGAGGAAAATGTGGTCTGGGAATGACTACATGACTGAATGCAAGAATGAATTCATGGATGGGTGGATGGATGGATGGATGGATGGATGGATGGATGGACAAACATTTACTTAGCACTTACTATGTATTCAGCATTGAGATAAGTAATGAGACTAAAAACACAAAAGCAAAAAATCCATGGCTTCAAGGAGCTTTCATTCTCAATAGGAAAAGAGTTGGTGAAGTTATTTTTAAAATATTTTGATAATTTCTTTTAATAAGCACTTCAATATAATTGGTTTTCTTTTATTTTATGCATTTAAAAACATTATTTTGAGAAGCGATTCATGGACTTCACTGTCTGCCAAAGGAATTCAGGACACCTAAAAAAAGGCTAAGAGTCCATGTAATTGGTGAAGACAACACAAATAAGGGAGTACTGGACAAAGAAGAGTATTTTGAGTTGGAAAGTTATCAAGAAGGTGAATGGTCATAGGGGAGAAAGACCGGTGTACCCTTTCCAAGAATAATGACAGAACTGGTCATAATGCCAGAACTGGAAAGTGTGGCAGGTGTGGGAGGGCAGAGGACAGCAGAGAGTAGACACACAGGTACTAAGTATGGCAGAAATATGCCTGAGGAGTAAAGTGCAGCTTGTTTGGAACCTGCCTAAATATAATGGGTCTCTCAGGGTCTCATCAGTCAGGAAATCTGGGCCCTGAGGCAGGGCCTCTAGTACTAAAAGAGTTTATGTCCCCAAAGCATGGACTCTGGTCTGGGTAGCAAGGTGGATAATAGGAAAATGAGCATGGGGAAAGGTGAAGCAGGATCCTGAAGAAAAGGGGAGGCCCAGTGGGAGTATCCCCACAAGGTGAAGGCTGGCACTCACAGCTAGAAGGAAATAGGCCTTCCCAAAAATAAAAGATCCCTTGAGTATCAGTTACCTTGGGAAGAGTCTCAAATATCCCAAGCTAGGTAGGTACATGTTTGTCCTAGACTCTAAAAAAACATCGTATATTTGCAAAAGTTCTGATTCTGGTAGCTTTGAATTGCTTTAAAGTGAATAATGAAAGAAAATCTATCCTCCAGATTGTTCTGTAAAAATGGTTTCCCCAGGGGGTCAGGATGACTGCCCCAATCACTTGTGGTTATAAAACTATTAACAAATGGGTTTCATTTAGTTCCAGACTCCAGGGTCCAAGGGCAGAGATCAGTCAGTATTCCAGACTGGCATGGGATTGGAGATGGGACTGGGTAACTTCTAAGAACCCACCACTCTTTAAAAGTCCATGTTCTGATTAGCCTCCAAAAGAAAGGAATTCCTTGCCCAGATTACAAGAGGCTGTCAATCTTCCAGGAACTCAAGGAACAAGAAGCATGATTTGTCAGAACAGCAGGGATTATAGCAGATGTCTCCATCAAGTAGTTGCATTTTGATTGACAGGCAACCAATATTCAAAATAGACAAGCATTGGTTTTACATGAACCCCAGTGGGCAGCACAGCACCCAGTGCCATCTGTCCAACAACCTACCTGGGTAGTCTTACTCACCATCCCTGTAGCTCATTCAAAAAAAAAAAAACAACTGAGATATACCCTGGAGAGAGGACAGATTGTTTATTTCACTGATATACGTCATTTACATGGCAGGCAAAAACCAGGAAAATGAAGCAAACAAGAAGCCATGCTCAACCAAGAAGAGTAGAAGATGGGTCAGTCTCACAGAACATAGATCATCAGGAGAACACAGAGCAGATTAGAGGCAGCAAGGGTCTTTGAACAAAAAATACGAGAGCTGGGAGGGAGGGAGTTTAGAAATGAAAGTGTTAGAGCTGGCATGGATCATTGAACAGAGCATGTCAAAGCTGGAAGGGACCTTAGAACCAGGAATGTCAGCATTGGGAGGGGCCTTAGAACAGAGAATAACAGAGCTGGGAGGGTCCTTAGAAGAGAATGTGTCAGAGAAGTAGGAAACTCAGAACAAAGAATATCAAACTTACAGAATGTCTAAGGGTGAAGAATCTTTGAACAGAGAAAGTAAGATATGGGAGGGACCTTAAAATTGAGAAAGTCAAGAGTTGGAGGACCCTTAGAACAGTAAATATCAAAGCTGGGAGTGGTCTTAGAACAGGGAATATCCGAAGTTGGAGAATCCCTAAAACAGAGAATGTCAGAGCTAGGAGAAGTTGGAGAGATCATTAGATTCAACCATTCATTTCACAGAAGGGGAAACTAAAGTCCAGAGATTAAAAAAAAGAAAGAAATTCGCCAAAGATCAGAAACCAAAAACTAGAACTCCTCCCTGATATTTGAAGGTAGAACTGGCAAGTAATATCAGGTCCTATCCTCTTCACAGTGGAATTGGGCCACCTAACAAAAGAAAAAATAATGCTCCTAAAGTAAAGGTGGGGAGGGGAGAGGAGGAGAGAGAGAGAGAGAGAGAGAGAGAGAGAGAGAGAGAGAGAGAGAGAGCGAGAAGAGTATACTGGGTTGACCTCAAGAGCTAGTCTCTCTTCAGAGAAGGAAAGACAAGGAGATTTCTGAATGAAAATAAGAAACTCATGCAAAATATAGAGGATAATAGAGAAAGGCTGAAGTGGACAGGGAGGAAGAGAGGGAGAAACTGAGAGGAGGAGAGAAGGGAAGATGGCATACTCAAAATTAAAATATAGGGGTCACCTGCAATTTCTGAGGGAGCTCCCACCATCTATGCTCATGGTTACTGTCCTTTGATTTAGGTGATAAATCCTAGAGAGTTATCTAAAGGACAGAGAAATTAAGTGATTTAGCCCAGAGGGCAAAATTCCAGACATGGTCTTTCAAACCAGGTCTTCCTGACTCCAAATATAATGTTCTATATACTAAGCAACACTTCCTGCATGCCAGTGAAAATACTTGGTCTAATACAAGGAAGAGGGACTGGACCAGTGGTTTCATTGTTATTGGGCACTTCTAAGTGAGGAAATTCCCTCTATCAGTGCAGATCAACAGCTTCTCTGAAACCAAGAGTTGACCAGAATCCTGAAAATTTAAGGGAATGTAAACCAATTTCTTCTTTATCCTCTCTCTCTCTCTCTCTCTCTCTCTCTCTCTCTCTCTCTCTCTCTCTCTCTCTCTCTCTCTCCCCCCTTCCTCCCCTCCCCTTTCTCTTTTTCACTTTTTCTGACTTATTTTTTTACTTTCTCTTTCTCCTTTCATACTTTCCTCCTCACTTCTTTTTTCACTTTTGGTTTCTCTTTTACTTTCATTTTCTTTCTTCACTCTTCTCCTATATCATGATGATTGCCATGCTTAAAATGAATTCCTTATTTATGAACTATTATCATCATCATCATTCTCATCTCATCCTCAAAGTTTTCAATAGAGTTTAGCTATATGGTCCTGGGACAAGTCGATATCCTGCTATTATTCTCTTGTAGTTAGTATTCCATGCACAATTTCACAGGTAGAGAAAATAACTGTACCTTGAACCTGAATAAAAATACTCCATGTTCTGTAGTTCTCTGAAGGAATCCTAAATAGAACTTCCAGACATAAATAATAGGTATGATTTTCATCTTGTTAGCATATGGTTTTGATTTCTTCCTCTAAGTCTCTATATTTCAAAGTTTTTCCTTCCGCCTAGTTTGGAAATTATGAATACTTGGCATGAAAAATGGCTATTTTAAAAATATTTTTAAATCTATCTTTAAATTTTATGGATGGTTATTTTAATATCATTGAGACATCCTCATGTAAGGACTATAGTGCTAGATTTAGAGTCAGGATGATGATGCTTGCCCTTCAGTCTTGAAGAAGACCATGACTTCAAAGAGGTGATGGCATGACAAGCACATGAATTGAATTTGAGTAAGGGGGGCTTGCTAAGTCACCAGTCTCGTCTTTCTCCTTCAGAGCCATCTGGGTCCAGTGGCCAGATATAAATCAGAACTGAAGTTAGCCTTGGATGCAAGGCAATCAGAGTTAAATGACCTGCCCAGGGTCACACGGGTATAAAGTATGAAGTCTGAGGCCAGATTCAAACCCCTATCCTCCTGACTCCAAGGCCCCTGCTCTATCCTCTGCACCACCAAGCTGTCCCACCAAAAAGAAAAAATCTAGAGTCAGGAAGTCCCAGATTCAAATACTGTCTGTGCCATCAGCTATGTGACTTAACTTCTAAATCTCTCAAATAACTCCCTAAGATTAAGTAAAAGAGGTTGTAACCAGCATTTCTAAAAAGAGTTCTCCCCTCCTCAAGGAGATCACCCACTGAATAAATTATGATTGCTTCATGTATTCACTATCATCAAAACTATCAGGTGATTCCTGAATGATGAGTATTAATTAGTATTCTAAGTAAAGTGGAAGATGTTCAAAATTTGATCAACTCTAGTAAGTCAGTCTAGCCTCCAGTCTTTATTACATTCCTAAAAATCAATTAATCAACATGACAAGCACATGAATTGGATTGGGGGGGGGGGGGAGTTGTACTATGTTACCAGCCTTACTTTCTCTTCCAGAGCCATCTGGGTCCAGTGGCCAGATATGAATCAGGCTGACCAGAGACAGCCCTGGATGAGGGACAGTGAGGGTTAAGTGACTTGCCCAAGGTCACCAAGATAGTAAGTGGCAAGTGTCTAAAGCCAGATTCCAACCCCCATCCTCCTGAATCCAAGATCAGTGCTCTATTCACTGATGAACAATGGAAACTCAAAGAAAGGCAAACCTAGTCTCTGCCCTCAAGAAGTTTACATTCCAGTCATGTATAGGGCAGCTTGGTGGCACAGTGGAATTATGCAAAGAAATAGGTGCATAGAAAATATACAGAGATTATGAGGAGAAAGCATTAGCATTTGGATGGGAAGGGAAAATTGAAGAGATGAAGAAAAGTCTCTTGTAGAAAATGGTATTTGAGTTGAACACCAAAATTGGCAACAACCTCAGAGGCCACCTTCATTTCTTAAACTCTCATTCTCTTTATCAACTTTGTGCTGAAAGTAAGACTTCCACTTCCATCTCCCTCTCAGCACTTACCCTAAACTGAGAACAGAATTAGTAAACTCCTTGAAGGACTGGATTAGAGATAGAAGGGAACTTGGAGGACACCCAATCCAATTCCATCATTTCAAAGATGAGGAACTGAACCACAGAGGAAGGTTAGATGACTTAGTCAAAAGATGCTGAGTCCAAAAATTTCCTTGCACATTTAGGGGATCATGGTTGTTTGGGGTTTTTTCCAGTCATGTATGGGGCAGCTTAGTGGCACAGTGGATAGAGGACTGGCCTTGGAATCAGGAGAATGGAATTTGGAATCTAGCTTCAGACACAACACTTACTAGTTGTGTGACCTTAGGCAAGTCACTTAACCCCAATTTCCTTATATCCTGGGCCATCTCCGGTCAGCCTGATTCATATCTGGCCACTGGATCCAGATGGCTCTGGAGGAGAAAGTGAGGCTGATGATATGTACAGCACCTCCTCACTCAAATACAATTCATGTGCTTGTCATGACATCACCTCCACAATGTCTTTGCCTTCTTCCAGAATGAAGGACAAACATCAGCAGCAGTAGTGATAGCTGACTCTTCATGACTCCATTTGCAATTTTCTTGGCAAAGATATTGGAATGGTTTGTCATTTCCTTCTTTAGCTTATTTATAGATGAAGAAAATGAGGCAAACAGAGTGAAGTGACTTGCCCAATGTCATAAGGTAGTTTCAAAAGTCAGACGAATTCAGAAAGAGGAGTGAGTCTATCTATCCATTTAGTTGCCCTCAAAAAAGGGATATGATGGAATATTCAAACTGCAGAAGTGAATTTTAACAGGGCCATAGGATCATAGATTGAGTCAATTCAAAAAAATTATCATTTCTTTCACACCTGTGATATTCCAGAAAGGCAATGTGATGTCAATGATAATTAGTCTTGGAGTCAGAAAGATAGGAGTTTGAGTCTTATCTCTTATATATAGTGGTGGTATGACCTTGAATTAACCACTCTCAAGGGCTTTAAATTGCAGAGAATATCCTGATCTGGCAGAATCATCCCTGGGAGTTTTTGC
Source organism: Macrotis lagotis (assembly GCF_037893015.1). Classification (NCBI taxonomy): domain Eukaryota; kingdom Metazoa; phylum Chordata; class Mammalia; order Peramelemorphia; family Peramelidae; genus Macrotis; species Macrotis lagotis. Next base: position 666,008,309 of record NC_133666.1, read on the forward strand.
CAAGGCAAAAATCACAAATACCATCACCATGCTCTCCCCCCCAAAAAAGTACGCCAGTCATTTTGCTGGGAATACAAAGACAAAAATGAAATTCTCTCTGTCTTCTTACATTCAAACAGAATTTTACAGATAATTATTCTGAGACTCAAATCAGGGAAATGACTTGCCCAAAGTAATACAGTCAAGAAAACAGAGAGATGGACTTCTTAGCCAGGTTATCTGACTCCATATGAAACAGTACTCTCTCCTCTGAGCAGTCCTGCCTCAGCACCCAGAGAAGGTTCAGGTTTCAAGTTTTCTCCAAAATGTGATAGACTCCAGAGGAGTCTAAGTTGATTTCTCTCTCCTCCCTCCTTCCACCACACACTGCTGCCTTCAGGGGAGCCAATTAGTTCCTTCATGTTCTTTGGGCATTCATATTTAACCTGTTTCTAGCTCTGTGCTCCTGAATAAGAACTACTGTCCCCCAAACTAGCATCTCCCAACACACCAACACATGCTGTCAGAAATAGCAATATGACACATGAAGACTGAACATCTCTATTCCCTCTCAACACAATTTAAACTCAGAAATATGGATCTGTGACTATCTTGCATTCAGATGCAGTGTCTCATTGGAGCCAAAGCCAACTGTACCCCCCCTTCCACTTATAAAGGACATGATTAAAACAGACAATCACTTGTAGCAGTAAACAACAGATTTCCCAAGGCAAAAATATTTACTTCAATACATTTTCCATCAGCAATAAAAGAAAGAACTTTTTCCTGTGCGTTCTCCATATCACAAAGTTGGACATTTATGAACACAGCTGGAGGCTCAAGATAGGTTTTTAACCAAGCCAGGGAGAACAATAGGTTCCCAAAGGTACCTTGAAGTTCTAATATTCTACCTATCCATCAAACAAGTTAAGATCCTAAAACTGACCTCCTGTTTTCTAGAACCTTGTAAAAAAAATTGTCATTTAGGGGGAAAAGAGAGTCCTAGCATCCTTTAAGACCTGCCTGGGTTCTGGTTTCCAGGTCTGCCACTGATAAATGGTATAACTGTGGACAAGCCACTAAACCTTCTTCTGTCTCAAGTGTTCAATTTGTCAGATATAAGAAATCTGATTTTGGAAAAGCAATGGAGTGTATTGAAGACAATGCTGGTCCCTTCTCCCATTAGTGAATTAGTTCCTCCCAGAAGCCTTCACTTACGAAAGGGCCCAGACCAGTCATTCTTTATTCTCTGCAAAGCTCTGTCCCAGGTACCTAATGCCCTCCCCAACTTCCTCCCCGCCTTATCTCTTCCTCCCTCTCTTTTAAATTCTCCTTTTATGTATTGTCTTCCCACCCTTAGAAAGTCCACACTTTGAGGGCCGAGACTGCCTTTCTCTTTCCTTGTATTTGCTTTCCCAACTTATTTCATTGATAAACTGGTATATAGTAAGCATTTAATAATTTAATTCTTGACTGATTGATGAATAGTCCCTCTTTATGACAATGAGCAAGTTTTTTTTTCTCTCTCTGAACCTCAGTTTCCTCACCTATGACATAAGGATAAGAACATTGATAGCACCAGGTTGCTGAGAGACAAAGATGCAATAATCCATGTAAAACATTTGGCAACTCGGGGCGGCTAGGTGGCGCAGTGGATAGAGCACCGGCCCTGGAGTCAGGAGGACCTGAGTTCAAATCCAGCCTCAGACACTTAATAATGACCCAGGCGTGTGGCCTTGGGCAAGCCACTTAACCCCACTGCCTTGCAAAAAAAATTTAAAAAAAAAATTGGCAACTCTAAAATCACTCTACAAAGGCCAGCAATCATTAGCATTACTATTATAATTGTTTATTACTTTGTTCTCATTTTTCTGCTTGAAGGAAGCCAGATACAAACAGTTCCAGGACAAGTGGCTATGCTACTACTGTTCTTGTTTGTGAAACATATATCGATCTGGGGACTAACAAAGAAGCTTTTGCCACCAAATGATAGCGTCATGATACAAGCTTATCTTCTACAAATACAATGAAGATAGCTTCAAGCTAACTCTAGAAGCTAATGGAATCATAGATTTGGAGAAGGAGGAGGCCATCTTGTTTATACATTCTTTTTTTTTTTTTTTGCAAGGCAATGGGGTTAAGTGGCTTGCCCAAGGCCACACGGCTAGGTCATTATTAAGTGTCTGAGGCTGGATTTGAACTCAGGTCCTCCAGACTCCAGGGCCGGTGCTCTATCCACTGCGCCACCTAGCCACCCCGGCCATCTTGTTTAACCCCCCCTCCCCATTTTACAGATGGGGGAAAATGAGAAATCAAGCCGTCAAGAAGACTTTGCCCAAGCCCAGATTCTCTGAATGGTCCAGATCCAAGCACATTTCCCTGTTCTATAGTACCTACTCTTTTGTTCCCTGGTACCAGAAATGATGATTGCTTAATGAGAATGCGGGTACCACTTGCCACACACCCAAACAAAAAAAAGTAAAGAGAATGATGGGGAAAGTCCCTCTCTGCTATCCCAGCTCCCCCTTTTCACTCTCTCTCTCCTTATACAAATACTCATTTCAGAGAATGTGAGTTTGAATTCTGGCTCAGATACTATCTGAAATTTTTAGAGCAAGTCACTGTCCCCTCTCTGAGTCCCAGAATGCTCAACTATGAAGCAAGGCAGATGGACAAGACAGCTTCTAAGGGCTTTTCCAGATCTAAATCTCACTATTATCCCATGATCCCCACTCCCTCTCACCACCCTCAACTTTACTCAGCAATGCCAAGGCACAAGCATAAATCCTGTTACAGCAGCCTTTGAAGTGCACAAAAGAAAGGGGCCCGTCTCTCACTGAAGACCTATTCTTTGGCTATTAGCCAAAGGGGAGAAAGTCTAACCAAAAAAAAAATGTTATCGAGAAATGTTCTCAGATATCTGAAATTTTAAGCTTGATTAAAACAAATAGCCATGGGCTATATCAAAAATTCTCTTCCAGTTCTAAAATTCTCAGATTCTATGTCACTCCCCTGCTCCAAAACCCTCAATGATTCCCCATTGCTTTCAAGATAAAGTCTGATCCATTCATTCTGCATTCAAAGCCCTCCCCAATCCTGGGGTCCTTTCTGCCTTTTCAGCCTGGGCTTCCCCTACTGACAGAATCCAAAAGTAACTACAAGTCAGGGTGGTGCAGTGGCTAGAACACTGAGCCTACAGTCAGGAAGACCTCATATCTGATCTCAGATACTCATTAGCTGTGTGACCCAGGGCAAGTCACTTGGTCTTTGTTTGCTTCAGTTTCCACATCTGGCAAATGGGGATAATAACCCCCTAGGGTTGTTGTGCAGATCAAACAAGATAATATTTATAAAGTTCTTGGCACATAATATAGAAATGTTCGTTATTATTAGTCTCACCATCAGCATCTTACATACTCCAATATAGGCATACTCAAGAGAATAAGGGAAGGATTAGCAAGGGGTGTCAAGGGAAGACTTATGATTGCCTAGCCCTTTGGCATATTCTGACCATTAGGCCTCAAGCATTTTATAGTATGAGCCAATGCAGGAGACTTTCCCTGAGGAAATGCATAACGAAGTGAAACTCGAATGCAGACCCACAGGAAAAGTCACCCAATACCCTGCAGCTGCACTGCTCTTTTTGTCTTTCTTTATCAGTGTGATCACTTTTCTAATTAAGAATTACTTTTAAGAACAATGTTCCAGAGGCCAGTTCATCTTCCCTGTTGGAAGCTTCCTATAGGAAGTTTCAGAATATTCTTGTTAGGACTAAAGCAGCAGCAGCTTCTACCTTCCTTTTCAATTAGCTCATCTCCCTGACTTTGAAAACAAGCCCTCCCCTGCAAGATTCTTCCACTATAAACAACCCAATCTCTCTCACAACCAATTGAATTCAGCTGAAAATGCACGCAGCACCTAATATATGCAAGACCCCATACACGTAATGAAGACATATTGCATATTCTGGCCTCTGTGTCTTGTTTCAGAATGTTCTTCTGGTCTGAAATACCCCCCTCCCCCTTCTCTAATCAAAATTTACTCCCATCAACCCAATGGATATTTATTAAGCAACTACTATATGAAAACAGTATGTTAAATACTGGGGAAACAAAGTCAAAAATCAATGAATCCCTGCCTTCTAGAAGCTTATGTGCTACTGGAGAGATTGATAAGATAGATGATAGATAGATAGATAGATAGATAGATAGATAGATAGATAGATAGACAAAGAGATAGACTATATATATATGCATGTATGTATACACACATACACACAAAAAAGCAAAGACAAAAACAATACTGAGAGAAAGTAATAAAAACTGTGATGGGGAGAAGGGATAAAGAGGAATAAAGAAAGACCTGAGGCAAGATCATGACCACCAAGATTTGTGCTTTGAAAAAAGCTAGGAGTCCTAAGGCAGAGAGAGGGGGAGTGCGTTTCAGGTACCAAGGACAGCGATACAAGATGATGCAGTCCAGGGAACACCTAATGGACCAGTATGACTGGAACAGAAGGTGAGTGAAGAGGCATCTTAAGAAAGGAAGTTAATAAAGAGCTTTAAATTCCAAATCTTCCCCATTCTTCAAGGCTCACCTTATAAAGTCATTTTGGCCTGCTCTAACCCACAGTGATCCCTCCTCCTTGTAAAACGTATCTACTGTGCTAACATGCTGTGGTGCAATGGATTATCCTCCAAAGGTTTCTCAGATGCAGATTCTAGCTCCCCGGCTAGACTAGGAGCACCTTGAGAATCAGTATTATGGCCTATACTTCTTTTGTCTTCCCAAAGTGCCTAAACCAGAGGCACAGAAGCCATGTTTGAGAATTATCTAACTGATAATTACCTGAGAGTAAAGTGGTTTGCAGTAGAGCCGCCAGCCAGGGACACAAAGAAGGTGACGGTGTCCCCTTCCCGGACAGGGTTGAGTGGCAGAGATATCACAAGATTTTCATCCAGCCTCACAAGGGATCGTTTCATCTGGTCCTGTGTTGGGTAGACGACTACACTGCCAATCCTCTCCCTGGGTGAAAACCCTTTATGAGCATTCTCTTGCCCCGAATGGATGTTGTTCTCCCACTTGCCATCCTCGGGAGAACACCTTCCCCACTCATCAGCAGGGCACAATTTGTAAAACAGCTCCACAGGGGTGCCTCCTGCTGCTGACTCAGCCTCAGCTTCTGCCTCAGGATCCAGGATTGGGACAGGGTCCAACCAGTCAGGTAACAGTTCCAACTCTGCCACACAAAGCCCCAAGTCCCCCTGCAGCCTACAGCTGGCCACCACCTCTCTAGCCTCTAGAATGGCAAACATCTTAACGCAGGGCAAGTCTTCCACTGGGTTGTTCTCCTCCCAGTCCATTCCTGTGACATAAAACAATGTCTGCACTTTAGGTCTGTTGGAATAGATGGAGCTGTCGAGGATATGGGACTTTAGCTTCCAATTAAAAGTAAATTTCTCCGAGTGGCCAAAGGGTGCCAAAGTCAGCAAGAGGTCTCGGGGGATGACCTGCTCCACAGAAAAGGGGCCATAACTGGCATTCAAAATGGGGGGCTCCTTGGCTCGATAGATGAAGAAGGACTCTACTCTAGATTGCAGACTGGAGTTCTTCATGAGGTCCTGGTTAGCTTCTTTCAGAAAGAAGGAGACCTCAGCATTGCAGATGTGGTAGCTCATGGGGAGATAGGCAGGTAAGGAGGAAAATCTCTGGAGACTGTCCATTATTCCCCGGCTCTCCATCACTGCACAACCAAAAGAAAGAAATGGAAAAAAAAAAACAATTTCAAAGTTTAGTTCATTAAGTATTCTTCCCTTCCCAGCATAAACTGAGACCATCCTCTGACTACCCACCCAATATATTTAAGGCAATCACTCCTGGTTCACTCTAACATTATGCTCTCCCATCTAACCTTCATTATGCATAGGGAGACTTGGAACCTCATGACTTCTTCAAAGACTTAACAAAAACAAATATGTATTAAGTATCTACAGTTACACTGACGAAGGAAATGACAAAACACTCCAGTATCTTTACCAAGAAAACCCAATGGACAGTACAATCCAGTGGGGTCACAGAGAGTCACATACAACTGAATAATCGAATAACAGTAATGTATACAGCAGAAACAAGATACTTATTTTGTACAGAGTAAAGGGAAAGACACAAAATTTTTGGATAAGATAGTTCAGCTCCTCAGGGACCTTAGAGTCTAATAGGGTAATAAATAACATAGATAATAATAAACAATAACATATTATTAATAATAATGAATTGAAACAGAATAATTTAAAAGCCAATTATAACACAATAGAGAGAAGGATGGGTTGGGGATTGCACTGGAATAAGAAACTGCCTAATGAGAGCCAGAGTCTCTCTAACAATGCAAGCTGAAACCTTCTCTTCAACTTAACAGTCTTAGAATGTTAACTCAAGCACCAAAAGGTTAAGCAATTTGTCCAGTGTTCCTGGCTCTGAGGCCAGGATCTCTATAGACTTCATCATACTTCGCTATACTAAAATGTATACTATTACCTGATAAATGCATTAATGATTGAAAATCAATCATCAAGGGCCAGCTAGGTGGCACAATGCAAAGACCACTGGCCCTGGAGTCAGGAGGACCTGAGTTCAAATTCGGCCTCAGACACTTAATAATTACCTAGCTGTGTGGCCTTGGGCAAGCCACTTTACCTCATTTGCCTTGCAAAAAAAAAAAACTAAAAAGAAAAATTAATCATCAAGTATATATTAAGTATATACTATGTCTCAAGTACTGTATTAGGAGTGTTGGACACAAAGACAGAATTGAAACAGTCCCTGTCCCCAAAGAGTTTACATTTCTTGAATGTAATAGTATTTAAAATAGGGATTCTTAACTTTTTAGCTGTGCCCTGGACCTCTTTGGCAAGCTGATTAAACCTTACAAACACTTTCTCAGAATCATATTTTTAAATGTACAAAATAAAACACATGAAATTATAAGAGGAAACTGATCATAATGAAATTGTTGTGAAAAATGAAAAATGAAAACACAAGTTCATAAATTCCTTGAAGATTGAGGACTCTTAGCAAAAAAAAAAAAAAAGTCAAATGTAAGAAGCCTGAAAAGGTAGAACAGAGTCATATTATAAAGCATTTTAAATGTCAGAGTTTGTTTTTGATCTGGGAGGTAATAGGGAGCCAATGTTGGTTACTGACCAAAGGAGTAGGGTGGTTAGACCTGTGCTTTAGAGATATGATTTTGACAGTGGTCTGGGGAAGAGGATATAGAGAGGATAGCGGGGAGAAGGCCCACCCAAGGCGGTGGCCAGCTGTAGGCTACAGAGGGACTTGGGGCTTTGTGTGTCAAAGTTAAAGCTGTTACCTGACTGGTTGGACCCTGTCCCAATCCTGGATCCTGAGGCAGAAGCTGAGGCTGAGTCAGCAGCAGGAGGCACCCCTGTGGAGCTGTTTTACAAACTGTGCCCTACTGATGAGTGGGGGAAGGTGTTCTCCAGAGGTTGGCAAGTGGGAGAACACCCATTCGGGGGAAGAGAATGCTCATAAAAGGTTTTCACCCAGGGACAGAATTGGTAGAAATATTAAAGATAATTTAGTCCAGTCCCCCAGGGGCTGATTCCTCAGGGAGATAAGATGAAGCAACTACCCAAGGTCACACAGAGAACATTTAACAAAACTGGGATTATGCCCATTATCTCTGATTTAGAGCAAGAGAGTTCGCTTCAAAAACAAACAAACAAACAAACAAATGAATGAATGAATGAATAAATAAATAAATAAATAAATAAATGAAGTACAATGGAAGCTGTAGAAGGGAAGATGATTGCCATCTAGAAGAATCAGAAAAGGCCCCATGGAAGAAGCAGAGCCATTGAGGAAGGGTTTCAAAAGCTGGGCAGGAACTAATCGGTGAAGCGGATTAGGGGGAACATCCTGAGTATGAGGAAAAGAGCAGACCAGAGTATGACAGTATGAGGAGTGTAGAGAGGCAAGTTATCAGACTGTGGGAGGCCTTAAATGCCTGAAAAAAATCTGTCAGGAAATAGCAAAGAGCCACGGAAGGTAGTTGCCCAAGGTAACACAGAGAGCCACTAAAGGAAGCTGTCCAAAGTCACACAGGAAATCACTGAAGAGATCTATTCAGCTCCAAGAGACTACCCCCCTTCTGATATAACCCTTTCTGCTAACCCTCATTAAAACCAGAAAGCCTTTAAATAATTAAGAGAAGAACGATATTAAGCACTTTTTTTGAGGCCTTCCAAATAATCACTGAAAAGGTCTGAAAAGAGAGAAATTCATCAGTTAATACTAATCAAAGGGCAATGGCCAAACATTTATGGGGAAAGAAAGGCATCATAGCCATCCGTGGGCAGTCACTCTCAATGAAAAATGACGGTGAAATACCACTAGCTCTCTCAGCTTCTGCCAATCAGTCTACCCGTGCTTCTACTGCATATGGCATGTTAATATTTTATCACTTTGACAGTTATACTTAGTTTTCATTACCCTATATGTTATATAAACATGTGGTTTCTGTCAACTGGGGCATTGAGGAACCTTTCATAATTAAAAATAAAATGATGATGGGGACCCACATGGACTTTATCAGTGAAGCAAGGTCTCAGATGTCAAATTTAACAAAAAGTTTGCATCCCTCTCTTCCCCAAGGTCAAATGTCAATGCTGGAAGAAGGGATGCCAGAGTTAGAAGGGTCCCTGGAGTTGATCTGATCCAACACAAGGCTGAAGAGAAATCTCCTTTACATCATATCCAATAAATGACTAACCATTTGATTTGAAGACCTCCACCACTCCCCCAAAGCAGTCGATCAGTTTAGAGATTATTTCCTGACTTCAAGCTTAAATTTTGCCTCTTTGCAACTTCTACTCATTGCTCCCAATTCTGCCTAATTCTAATCCCTCTGCCACAGGCAGTCCTTTTAATATTGGAATAAAATCATTGTTTTCCCTCCCAAGTCCTTTCTGCTGTAGTACCTTCATCCCATCCCGGAGAAAGTGAAGTTGGTGACTGCACCGCCCTTCCTCATTTAAGTTCAGTTCATTTGCATGTCATGGAATCTTCTCCCTGATGTCATCATCTTATTCGAGAAAACTAACAAACAGCAACAAGGTGGCCAGAACTGAAGACTGTTAACCATCCCAGTTGCCCTTCATCGAATCAATGCTCTTCTCAATTGTGAAACTATGAATTGAATACAACACCAGGTGTGGAGCAATCAGGGCAGAGTATAGAGGTTTGTCCAATGCCTGTTCATTGAGCAAGATCCTATCTTAATAGAGAAGGGAACTCTTAAAAGTTCCTCTCTTAGATAAAGCACCGGCCCTGGAGTCAGGAGGACCTGAGTTCAAATCCGACCTCAGACACTTAATAATTGCCTAGCTGTGTGGCCTTGGGCAAACCATTTAACTCCATTGCCTTGCAAAAACCTAAAAAAAAAATTTTTTTTTAAGTTCCTCTCCTGATGGAGAAGGGAAAGTGAAGGAAACAAGCATTTATATATCACCTACCAAGCACCAGAGTTTTTACAAATTTTATCTCATTTGATTGTGTAGTCCAAATTCTCATTCTCTTTTTTCACTGCCAAATCACATCAGATAAAAAGTCCCAGGGTCATTGATTTAAAGTTCAAAGGTGTATGAGAAATCATCCAATTCAAATCCCTCATCTTACAGGAAAAGAAATTAAGCCACAGAAAAAAGCAATCTTGCCCAAGGTATCACATAATAAAGCTTAGATTTAATATCTTATTACATAGTGCATTAAAAGGGACAAAAAAAGGGAATAAGCATATTAGGAACCTAAGATATACCAGACATTGTACAAAGTGTTTTACAAATACTAACTCACAATGACCAGGAGATAGGTGCTGTTCTTATTTCCATTTTTTATAGGAGTTTGGGATCTGGAATCAGGGGGATCTGATGTTCCACTTGCTTCCTGTGTGACCACGGGCAAATCCCTTTGACTCTCTGATCCTCAGCAAAATTGGAGAGTTTAGACTGAATTACTTCTAAGAATCTTTTCAAACCTAGAACTCCAGACCTTGACTGTATATCCCAGGGTCTTTCCAATACAAGAGTTGAAGTCAAGATGATAATCTGATAGAGCCTAGATTTAGAGCTAGAAAAGACCTTGGCAATCCTAAACTTCTCATTTTACAGATAAGGAAACTGAGGCCCAGTGGTGAGGATATGTTCAGGATCACACAGTTTAAAAGTATCTATAGGAGGATTCTAAGCCAAGTCTTGTTAACCCCAAGTCCAACACACATACACACACTCTTCACTGCACCACATTGTCTTTCACACTCTCTGGTAGTACCCTACCTCCCTCTTCTAAAACACTATCAAATCCATTTAAAAAAAAAAACCTTACCTCAGAACTTCACACAACCATAACCATAGAAAACTGCCTTCGCATGCTTTCATCCATGAAAACCTATTTTTTTTAAATGTAGTATGATTTGAAGATGGAAAGAAAAATAAATCCAAAATTGTTGACTGATACCCAGTGATAGTTTTCCCACATTAAAAAAAAAAAGCTTCTGCAGGGTATAATTTTGTGTATATTGAATCTCTTTTCAGGCATCAGACTTCAGCAAAACTACTTCCCTGGTAGGGGAAGGAGGAAAAGGGGCTGGGGCGGGGGGGGGGGTGCAGAATCTCTGCCATGTGAAGTCAAAGCAGTCAAAATGTTATTATCATTTGGGAGGAAAGGGGGAGAGAATAAATATTTATTAGGCACCCACTTTGTTGAGGGGAGGGAAACATTGTGCTAAGAGGTTTTACAAATATTATCTCATTTTATCCTTACAACAATTCTGTAAGGGAGAAGTGCTTATTAGCCTCCATTTTACAATGGAGGAAACTAAGGCAGAGGTTAAGTGATCCAACAGCTAGTAAATGTCTGAAGTGGAATTAGAGCTCACATTTTCCTGATTTCAATCCCGTGTTCTGCCCACAGTACCACCATCCACTGTTCTCTTTCTTACATGGGCACCAAAAATTGATGAGGTAGCCCCTACATGCCTTCTTCTGTACTTTTTGTATGTTTTAAGGTTGGAGCAGGGGCAGGTAGAAGGAAGCCACAGGAAAAAGAGAGTTCTCACAGAGAGAGGTCTTTGAAACCATAAGATGGGGTGGCATGGCCAGGCAATAGGTTCATTTGGAAAAGACCAGGAAGTAGACCACCAGCTCATCAGAAATAACAGTGTCATATGTTTTCCAAGAAAACAAAGGGGATCTCAGGCTACTTTGAAAAAAAAAAAGACACAGTGGGTGGGGGGAGCTAGCCTCCTGGAGTCAGGAGGACCTGAGTTCAAATCCTACATCAGACACTTAAAAAAATTACCTGGTTGTGTGAACCTTGGGCAAGTCACCTAATCCCATTGCCTTGCAGAAAAGAAAAAAGATAAGTGTCTAGGATGAAAAAGGAGAGTCTCTCTCTGCTCACACCTCATCACAATGTTGGGGTGAGTTGTGGGGATCACATTTTAGAAAAGGCATCTCCAAAAGGGAGAGTTTCAAAATGATAGCTGGGATTGATACCTTAAGAGACTTAGATGCAGGATTTGAGATAGTCTATAGAAAAGAAAATTTAGGAGAAAAAGAAGGAAAGGAGAGCAAGGAAGAGAGAGACACAGAGACAGGAGAGGGAGGGAGGGAAAGGGAGAGAAAGAGAAAGGAGAGAAATGGGGAAAGGAGAGTAACAGGGAGAAGAGAGAGAGAGATAGAAAAGGAAGGAGAGGGGAGGAAAGAACATGAGAGGGGAGAAGAAAGGAGAGAAGAGAAATGGGGAAAGGAGAATAATGGAGAGAAGAGAGGAGTGAAGAAGGAAGGAGAGGAGAGGAGAGAAATGGGGAGAGAGGAGGGAATAGGAGAAGAGAGGAAAGAAATAGGGAAAGGAGAGAAGTTTTCAAATGGGGGGTGTATTGGAAGGAAGAGTATGTACAGACTTCTCTATCTCCCCAACTAGGAGCAATTTACATCCTGGCGGCCTTCCAGGGACTGAAGGAACACCATAGGCAATGCAAATCTTAAACACACTTGCTTTTTCATCTTGGAGAGGTTTAGTATCTTCTTTATCTTTTATGCAGATATCTGACATCTCTCAGAGTGATTTAGGGGAACTTTAAAGCAGCATTTTCTTCCTTTTCATTCTCTACGTCCCCCTGAAATAGCAGCAGGAGACTGTCGGAGCTCCCATCCCCTGTAATTCAGAGGAAAGGGATACAAATTTTGTCTGAAAGCCCAATGGAAAGCCATAAACATCGGCTGACAGAGCTCCATTCTATCCTAGAACCAGATTGTCACCAAATATGATATCTGAATGGAGCTGCATTGTATAAAGCCCAGGGAAGGAGTACAGAGAGATCTATTGTGTCCCAATGAAACTTGGTGGGCCCATGCAAGAAGAGGACTCCCCAGGACATGTATCTGTTTGGAAACCAACAAGCCTTCGTCTCTCTTTTGTTGCTTCCAAACACCCGAAGAACAAGATAGAGAGGAAAATTCAAAAGCCTTCTTCGAGAGACCTAGCGAGGATGGGCCTCTCATCCTTCTGCCACAAATTGGAGGAGTCAAAGTTTTTAGATGCTCAAAGACATAACAACTGGTATGGGGAGTGGAGAAAGTACCGGTCTTGGAGTCAGGAAGTCCTGGATTCAGAGACCAAGCAGAAAGAGGCTTCTAGGACATCTCTCCCTCGCACTTCCTTCTTCTGTTCTACAGTTTGGATGGTCCCAGGTCTTTAGTTGGTGTGTAGCAAGAAGTGGAGGTTCTTTGACTATCATGGCTGCCTTCTGGATGTCAACCACCTTATCCAGGTCTTTCCCAAACTTTTCTCTTGGACCACAATAGCCTCCTCCCAGAACTCCCTGCCTCCAGGCATCTCTAATCCATACTCATTTCAGCTGTCAAAATCATTTTCTAAGGTACATGACGAACCATGACGATTCCCTGCCTTGTGTTTGGCACACAGTAGGTGTTTGATGATTGCATATTGATTTAAAATAAAATGAATTTCAGTAACTTCATATTGTATATTAGGATAAAATAAAAATTCTGGAGACATTCAGGGTTCTTTACCATCTACTGCAACATATCTTTCTGACTTCATGTAATGAGCTCTTCCTCATGTCTTATTTCAGTCAAACCTCACCATAAATTGATCCCTCTCTCCTCCCTTTCCAAACCTGCATTTTGTATTGTCAGACCTAGCATCAGCAAAGTTCAAATATGGCCTCAGACACTTCCTAGCAGTAGTGTCTGGACAAGTCCCTCTACCTTGTTGGTCCCAGTTTCCTCATCTGTAAAATTAGCTGGAGAAGGAGATGGCAAACCACTCCAGAATCCCTACCAAGAAAGCCCCAAATGGGATTATGAAGAATAAGATATGAACAACACGAACGACAAACAACAATTTTGTATAATGGGATCATAGAGCGAGACCTAGAAGAGACTCCAGAGGCTCTCTGGTGCAATCCCTTCATTTTACACATAAGGAAACTGAGGTCCAAGAAAGGGAAATGACTTGCCCAAATTATCACAGGTAATAAGCATCAGAATCAAGATTTGAATTCAGGACTCCCAACTCCAAAGCCACTGTACACAGCAGCCTCCCACTGTACCATTTTTGCCACCATAAAAATAAGACAATTTATATCTCATAACTATTTTATGAAGAGTCATCACAGAATCATAGAAAATTAAAGCTGACAGGGGACTTGGAGGTACTCTACTCAAGGACTCCATTACACAAATGAAGAAACTGAGGTCCATAAGAAGAAAGGATTTCTAGGACCATAACAACATAGGTTTAGAACTGGAAGGAACCCAAGAGGTCAATGAGTCCAACCCTCATTGGTAACTGAAGCCCAGGGAAGTTAAAGTGTCACACACACACACACACACACACACACACACACACACACACGAAATTAGTGGCACAACCCAGACTCCAACCTTCTGTGGTATAGTGAGAAGAAAGTTTGGTTTGAGGTCAGAGAAAAATCTAACTCCTGAGTCAGGGGTTTCTTTTCAACATTCCCCACTCTCTACTCCCACCCTCCCCAGTCCCATCCCTCAATAAATTCCCTTGTTGAAATGACCCTTGTCTTTTGAGGACAAGGGAAGCCTGCTCTCTGTGTCTGTTTCTGTATCTGTCTCTCAGTTTCTGACTTTGTCTCTGTCTCTCTCTGTCTCTGTCTTTCAATCTCTGTCTGTCTCAGTCTGTCTGTGTGTGTCTCTATCTCTGTCTCCCCATTCCCCTCATCTCTCCTTTTCCATCTTCTTTTCTTCCTTCCTCTTCTGTCTCTCTGACTGTGTGTCTCCATATCTCTCTCTCTCTCTCTCTCTCTCTCTCTCTCTCTGTCCCCTCTGTTTCCCCTCTCCCCCATTTTCTCTCCTTTTTCCATCTTTCTTCTCTCTGATTCTTCTGTTGCTATCTCTCTTCCTCTCAATCTCTTTTTGTTGCTCTCTCTCAATGTGTGTCTCTCCATCTCTGTCTTTTTTCTGTCTCTGTCTGTCTCTCTCTCTGACTCTCTTGAACTTCATTCCTTTTCCCCTCTCCCTCTCTCCTCTTTCTTCTCAGTGTCTCTGTCTCTATGTGTTTCTCTTTCACTGTCTCTGACTGTCTCTCTCTGTCTCTGCCTATGTCTCTGTCTCTGTCTATCTCTCTGTGCCTCTCTATGTGTCTGTGTGTGTGTCTGTCTGTCTGTCTCTCTCTCTGTCTCCCCTCATCTTCTTTCCTCTTTCCCTCTCCTTTCTCTTCTTCCTTCTGTCTCTGTCCCCCTTTATCTCTGTGTCTCTGTCTCTGTTTCTCTTTCAGTCTCTATCTTTTTCTGTCTGTCTCTGTCTCTGTCTCCCCTCATCTTCGTTCCTCTCTCACACACACACACACAAACCACTGATGATTGACTGCTTTCTTCTTAGACTTTTTCATCATCCTTTGGGGACACTTATCCCCCTTCACATTGCCTTTAACACTTCTGACTCAAATGTTCATATGTCAAAATGCCCAAAAGATTTCAGATTCCAGAAGGACAAGAATGGGGGTCCTTTTTTAATCCTTGTATTACCATCCCCTAGCACTGGGACTGGCATACAGTAGGTCCTTAGTAAATACTTTTTGAACTGGACAGAATAGTCAGTAAAGCATGATAAAAATTCTGGTTACTAAATGTCTCACTATAACTGTTCTAATTTCAGAATCAGAGTTTTTAAGACCTGAGAAATCTTCTTTAGAAACAGAAGAGATCAGTCTTCATTCATAGAACCACAGAATTTTCAGATGTCAAAGCCAGAAAGGAACAGTACTGTGAAAAGAACAATGAATTTGTAGTCAGAGACTGTTATTGTTCAAACATGGTAGTCATGTCTGACTCTGTGCCTTCATGAAGCACATGATCTATGGAGTTTTCTTGACAAAAACACTGGAGTGATTTGTCATTTTCTTCCTCAGTTCATTTTACAGATGAGGAAACTAAGGTAAACAGCATGAAGTGACTTGTCTAGGGTCATGCAGCTAAGAAATGTCTGAAACTAGATTTGAACTCAGGTCTTCCTGATTCCAGGCACAGCACTCTAATCACTGGACCACCCACCTACCCCAGCCAAGGAATAAGAGGACAATAATGACTGTTCCATTAAGGGACTCACCTGGATCACTGCCATACAAGAGAACTTCAAATCTCACTTGGCTTGTTAACCCACATCTTCCCCCCCACCCCCATTCTCTGAATTTCCATAGTAGAGTCCTAGATCATCAAAGGCAGAAAGGATCTTATTAGAAGTCATCTAATCTAATCACCTCAGCCTATTGATTAGGGAGACCAAAGTTCAGAGATGGTCATAGGACCTACTGTAAGGAAGCTATAATGTTCAGATTTGAAACCAAGTCTTCTGGCTCCAAATTTTATGCTCTTTTCTCTGTGCTCCACTGTCCCTTCCAAAATACAAAAAGGTTTACTTAGGGTTTGTTGCATAAGTATCATGAGGTGGCAATACATCCAGGGTTTTATCAATGCCTTTAAGCAAAACAAGAGTCAAATCCTTTCTCTTCATATTTCACACCACAGGCCAAAAGAATTTCTATAGCTATCCAACTGTGCTTAGCCTTTGATCCAGCAATTCCACTACTAAGTCTGTATCCCAAAGAAATTTTGAAAAAAGGAAAAAAAAGACTCATATGTACAAGAACATTTATAGCAGCTCTTTTTGGACATTGATTGTATGTCCATCAATTGGAGAATGGCTAGACAAGTTGTGGTATATGAATGTCATGGAATACACTTGTTCTGTAAGAAGTCATGAGCAGACAGATTTCAGAAAAACCTGGAAACTGAATGGATGCTAAGTGAAGTGAGCAGAACCAGGAGAACATTGTATACATTACAGCAACATTGTGTAATGATCAACTATAATTGACAGCTCTTCTCAGCAATTCAGTGATCAAAGACAATTCTAAAAGATTAGTAATGGAAAATACCATCCACATCCAGAGAAAAAATTATGGAATCAATGAAGACCAAAGCATGCTATTTTCACTTTTTAAAATTTGTTTCATTTTGTTTTCTATTTCATGTTTTTTTCCCTTTTGTTCTGATTCTTCTTTCACAATATGACTAATATGGAATTGTACAGGTATAACCCATAGCAGGTACATTTATAACTTATAACCATAACTGTGGCATGGAGAGGAGAGGTAGAGAGAAGGAAAGAAGCAGAAAACTATGAAACACAAAATCTTACCCAAAAAAAATCAATTGTTGAAAGCTATCTTTACATGTAATTGGAAAATAAGAAAAGGAAAAGATAGCAATTTCTACATCTATGTCTGAAATCTGGACCAATGAGAGCAGCCCAGAGAAGAAAGCTGTTTGGGAGCATCAAACAGTCTGAGATCAGGACAGGGAACTGTGGCATCCCATGGATCTTTGCAAGTTGGAAAGTTCCAGCCCCTAACCACTACAAAGCTCAAACAGATCACACCTCATCCAGACAGCTCCCCTTTGATTTAAACTGGAAAGGAAAAGATTAAGAAGATGAGAGAGGAAGAGAAAGGCAGATCTTGTTAGGCAACATGGGAGACTTCCATGGGGCACCAGATGGAAAGAGAACATTATTAAACGGATTATATACATCTTTCTGACAGTAATTCTGATCTCCTATAGGCACCATCAGCTGTTAAGCAGCAGGAAATTATGATGACCTTGTCCCATCTTCCATTTATATCTATTCTAAATTGGACACCTAAGAGGTTGTTTAAATTGGAGGCGGAAAACATGGAGCACTTCTAACAATTATCTCATTGTCTGATTGGGAGGTGACTTACTCTAACCCGAGGTGGTCAGAGAGGAAGTCTGAGGAGGGATTCAGTTCTAAGATAAGTCATTCAATCCCTCCGAAATGCAGTTTCCCCTTCTATCCAATAGGAATATTCCCTCTCCCCTACCTGTCTGTCAGCAACATGGGTTGTATAGAAAGAGGGTGTGAGTTTGTTGAAGTATTTGAATGTTTCTAAATGAAGTGCAAAAAAAAAAGTTCCATATTGATTTCCGACCTTGGGGCTTGTTGCTGATTCAGACTGGTCTTCCCATAAAGTAGTCAATGCATACCCAGTTTCAATGTTCCCTCTGCTGAAAGAAAGTTTCTATTAACAACTCTCTTGTTCAAAAATAGACATTTTTGTTCTTTGAAATGAATTTCATTATTGGTCAATAAAATAAGCTTTTTGGTCATTTAATTGGGATGGCATTAAATGACCTAATTAAATTATCAAAAGAAATTATTCACTGAATTAGAAAAAAATTTTTGGTAATTTAATTGGGATGTCGTTGAATATTATCAATTGAATATTACTAATTGATCATTACCAAAAATTATGATACTGAATCAGAAAAAAAATAACGAAATGCATTTGAAAAAACAAAATGACTAAATTTGAATAAGAGAATTGTTCATAAAAGCACTGGTAATAGGATCAGAATCATAGGAATAGATTTGGAAGGGGTCTTAGAGATCATCCAGTTTTATGTTTTCATTTTAAGAATGAAGAGCCAAATGTCAGCATGCCCAGGGATACACACAGCTAGCTAGCATCTAGGTAGGTAGTCAACCTTCATGTTAGAAGAAAATCATATCATCATATACATAATGACATGGCTTGCTCATTATGTTTATTATACTGAGAGGACTGTTGTGCAAAGATATACATTTCACCCCTTGGCTTGATTTGATAGGAAACCAAACTTCTGGTGATAACTTCAAGCTATGGGAATCCTTAGCCTTATGGATGCATTTTCCTTTCCATATCTGTCTCTTTGGTCTAATTTACAATTTTTGACTAAGCCATATAGCTAACCTGTCTCTCCATGGTATAATCATCAGTAAGGTGTTTGAATAAAAACACTTTCCCACATTACCTCTTCATCCTCAAAATGATCCTAGGAGGCAGGGGCTATCAACATCTCTATTTAAGTGGGGAAACTGAGGCAGACAGTTTTCCTATAAACATACATACACATGTACCTGCATATATGTGTGTGTGTGTATATATATATACATATATATATATGTATGTATATATGAGGACAGAACCTGCAATTTTACCAGTTTCTGATGAGGAAATTCCTTCCACCTATGTAAATTAGCATTTACTCTGCAACTTATAATTTTGAATTGTTCCCCTGAGATAAAAAGAAATAAAATGATTTACCCAGGGTCAGCCAATCCATCTGTGCCAAGGTCTTCCTGCCTTCAAGTTTCCTCACTATTCTCCATATTGAACTGCTTTGCTCTGAGAAAGACTCTAGGAATTACATGATTAGCTATGAAGTAGCCACCAGGGCTCACAAGATTAAACATCACCAGGAGAGATCTTCCCTTAGATCTGTCAGAATTGTACTCAAGGGGCAGCTAGGTGGCACAGTGAAAAGAGCACCAGCCCTGGAGTCAGGGGCACCTGAGTTCAAATCTGCCCTTGGACACTTAATAATTACCTAGCTGTGTGACCTTGGGAAAGTCACTTCCTAAAAAAAACTATAAAGAACTGTACTCACAGGACACTTCACTAATTCACACTCACTGGGAGAAGCTGGTCTGAATTTGTCAGAAATGCAGTATCTCTTGAAAGGCAAAAAGTCTATTATTTTAAGCACAATGATTAACTAGAATCAGCCTAACAAAGTCTGCCAAATAATAATCTCTGGAGGACCTACTTTGATGAATAGATAAGACCAGTAATTATCCTCTCAACTGTGTTTTAACACTGTTTGGTTTCAAGTATTTAACCAACCTCCTGAAATCTTATTTATACTAAGGAGATTTCATTTGGAAAAGAAAAAGTCCCTGAAAGATTTTCATGAGAAAGGGGTATTAACTTCATTCTCCAGATTCCAAAAGGGTAGAATAAAGAGCTATGGATGAGAAAGAGATGCAACTTTTAACATAATAAAAGAGAAGGGCCAAATCTCCTCCATTACACCATAAGCTCCTTAAGGGTCAGACTTCTAATAGACTGTAAACTCCCTGAGGGCAGGACTAAGTTCTTGAGAGCAGGACCCAAGCTTCTTTAAAAAATAAAAGGCTTTGAGTTTTATTTGTTTTTATTTAGTTATTTAAGGGTTTGAGTGACTTGCCCAAGATCACACAGCTAGGCCATTATTAAGTGTCAGAGGCCATATTTGAATTCAGGTCCTCCTGACACCAAGGCATGCTCCATCCACTGCACCACCTAGGTGCCCCTAGGACCAAAGCTTCTAATAGATTGTAAGCAACCTGAGGGCAGGACCTAAGCTTCTCCATTAGGGAGGACAGTATCTAGTTTTGCCTTTCTCTGTATCCCCAGACCTTAGCATGGTGACTGGTATATAGTAATTGCTTAATAAGTGGTGGCTGATGATGGGAAAACAGGATCTTGTGAATTCCCTGGTATAAGGAACTTCAGGGTGGGGAACTCCATCTACCAAAGCTGATTGCTTAGAGAACTGTCTTAGAGAGCTACCTGGAGCCCAGATGGCTTAACTTGACTTGGCCAGGATCACCCAGTCCAGAAGTTTCATAGCCAGAACTTAAATTCAGGTCTTCCTATCTTCAAGGCCAGTTCTCCATTTGCCGCACAACACTTCCTCTCAAATCTGACACATACACTAGGAAGAAGTGTATGATGATGACGTTTGTCCAAGAATGAAATGAGCCATGAGGTAGTGAGTTCCCTGTCACTGGATGTATTCAAGAAAAGCCCTCAATACCTAGCATGCTCTAAAGACCAGGATTGCTCTGGTTCCTTGTAGCAAGGGGAGTGCACTGGGAAATGTCTAGCAACTGGTTCTCTGAAAACATTCAGCACACTTTTAAGTTGAATCTGCAGTCCTACATGTGCTAGATAAACAAGACTGCAAAATCAATTTAATCTGGAGGGGAAAAATTGTGGCCAGTGATTTCACAATAAATCAAGCCTAGATCTGTAACACATGCTGATTTCTGATATGTAAATGCACACTCAGGAAATTTAACAAGAGGTTTTGCTGGTAACAGAACACTATTGCTTGCAGCCAGATTCAATGATTCTTTGATTCCATGACTCACAGATTCCATAAAAGATAATTTAAGAGGCAGCGTAATATAGAGAAAAATCTAAACTTTACAGCAGGTGACAATCTGCTTTGAGAGAGGGATTTTTTTTCATGAAGAATACCCCATCACTGATGAAATCCCAGATGCAATATGTATACCCCCCCCCAATTCTATATTAGGATTACCTATTTGAAAGAATTATCCTCCTACCTGAGGGCAGGAACCATGTCTAAAGGACCCTGGATGGAGAGTCAGAAAACTTGGGTTCAATACCAGCTGTTCTTCCTGTGTGACCTTAGCAGAATCATGTCCCCTCTCTGGGTTTCAATTTATTCCTCTATAAAATGAAGACTTTGGTCTTGGTGAGGGCTAAAGATCCTCCCAGCTCTACTTCTTACTCTCAAAAGGAGGCATCTCAGTTCATAGCCCACCTGATCTGAAGCCAGGAGACCAGAGTTCAAATCCACTTGCTGGCTGTGTGACCCTGGGCTCCTCACTCAACTCCTCTCTGTCTACTTCAGCTATAGTATAGGAATAATAATACTTTCACCTCCTGGGTCTGTCATGAGGATCAAATGAATGAACATTTGTAAAGTACCTTGCACATTCTTAAATCACTATAGAAAAGTGATTTATAGAAAAGAAAAACTATTATTTTAATTTTATGGTAAATTTCTCAGGAAATCAAAGTAATGTGTCCAAGATCACACAGGGATTAAGTACCAGAATGTGATTTGAACCCAGGTTCAAGCCCCTCTCCAGAGCTTTCCGAAATTCAACGCTGCCTTTTCCCAGAATACACATGGGCAGATGGCTCTAAGGACCAAGAGCTGACAGCCTTCCTGGGAGCAGCAAGGACTGTTTATGTTGAGGAGGTACAGTCAAGCTGATGGGGATCTTTATGTCTAAAATCCTCTTTCCCTTCTTTCCTTTGTCTTCTACATTCACCCTGAGAAATCATAAAAGGAAGAGAAACTCATTTCCGCCCATATCTGTCATGTTCCCACCTGTGACAATCTGTAGTTTTTATGAAAGTACAATTTTCCCTTTGTCAATGCACTCACTGTAGGAAGAAGTGTCTCCAGCTCCCAGATGATAAAGCCTTCTTACTCTTCCTTTTCATAAACTACCTAAGTCCTGGGGCAGGGTGAGAGATCTTAAAAGCCAGCCCCAAAGGCAATAAAACACAACCTCAACCAACTCACAGTCACAGCCCCCCTGGCTAAAACCCTACCTGAGCAGTTCTAAGGACTCTGAAAAAGAATGTGATTCTGCCCAATTTAATCCAAGGGGAAAAACACCCATTAAAGGCAACAGAGCTCTAAGTAAGATGGGGCAAATGGGGGTTTGCATTAGGGTGTTGAATTTAGTAGTGTTGACAGACCTCGAATTCCAACACTATCATAAAAACAACAGAGTTTAGCATGTAGTTAGCAAGAATAATTGGTTAAAATAAGAAATTATCAGATAGAGGACTGAGGTAAATTCCTCCTTCACTGAGTCTGTTCACCTTCCCACTCACTTTTTTTTTTTGCCCAAGATCACACAGCTAGGTCATTATTACGGGTCAAGTCCTCCTGACTCCAGGGCTGATGCTTCTTCATCCACTGCCCCTCCCACTCACTTTCATCACCACATAAGCCCTTCACAAATGAGTGAATTGAGACCTAGAAAGAGTAAATGTGACCAAAATCATCTATGTGCTCACTGACAGAGACAGTATTCAAACTTAAGTCTTCTCTCAGGTCTCTAACTTATGCTTCCCTACCTTCCAGTCTTCTTAACTCCTTTAACTCTTCCATACTCTTATGACTTTTGTTTCATTTTATTCCATCTCAGTGAACATTTATTAAGCACCTACTACATACAATGTTTAACTCTTCTTATGAGAAACCCAATACAAACTCAAAGAGAAGCTCCACGGATGCTACATATTCACAAATAAGTTAATATAAGGTAAATTAAAGAGGGACAGTTGGCCACTTGCTTCTCAATCCAGTCCTGGAAGGGACCTCAGAGGCTATCTTGTTCAGTCTCTTCATTTGATCATTGAGACCCAGAAAAGTTAAGTGACTTGCCCTAGGTCACACAGATGGCAAGATTACAATCCAGGTAGGAAAGCATTCTCCACTGTAAAAGCTTCCTATTAAAAAAACCAAAATAAAAGGAAAAGATTCAGAGAACTAGAGATGAGGGAAGGGGGCTGGTATGGATGAATGCATGGAGGCAAAGATGTAATGCTGAATTTGAGAAAAAGTTAATTGAAGATGAGAGCAATAAATAGTTTCATTAGAAGCATGCAGCCCACACACCTGTGACTTTCCAATAATTCGGCTGCTGTAGAAAAAGAATTGAACATTTTGATCTAAGTTATTTATGGCAAGCTGTTGTCTTTGTATGTAGTCCAATGCTGCTCTGAAGGTCTGGATTCAAATCCTGATTGCCTCTTTACTGCCTATGTGAGTTTGAAAGATCTCATTTTTCCTTATTTGTAAATTGAAGGGGCTGCATTAGAGGGGCTCTAATAGGCTTTCTAACTCTAAATTTAAGCTTCCATAATGAGAGGATCCATCCAACTTAAGAGTCTATGATCTGTGATCAAGGGACTGAGAATAGTCTTCTCAAATACTTCATCAAGCCTCCCATCAGAAAGCTTTTCCTTGTCTGATTCATATCCTTGCTCTGTCACATCGTAGACTCTTGTTTGATCCTCCATAGGCAAGAGAATTAATTGCCTGGCATCTCTACCCACAAACAAGTCTTTCTGATTTCAAATCCAGTGGTTTGGAAAGTTGTTGTTCGTCCTTTGTTTTTGAAGAGGATTAATAGGATCATCAGTGACGTCTTGATTTGGATATGATTGGATTTAATCGAGGCAGAACTGCACAGTCATCAGCCTCACTCTCTCTTCCAGAGTCACCAGAGTCCAATAGCAGGACAAAAGTCCGGATGACAGGTTGGATGGCCCAGGATGTAGTGGATGACCTTGGCGTTTTTCATAGGTGACCAAACTCTAAGTGCACCACAGCACCTGCTTCACTGTCATTGGAACAAATTGTTCTCATCCACCCATTCTACAGGGAAAAAGTCTTTACATATCTGCAGTAGCCATCCTCTTGACTCATTGAAGGGTTTGAGACTTCTCAGTTACCCTAAACCTGATTTGTCCTGTCTGCAGAAACGATTTGCTGAGGTATGGCGTGCTACAGCTTCTCAAAGTCATAGGATAGATGTGGATGGAGATGGATACCAAAAATGAATGAGTAGCCCTTTCACAGAGGTACTAATCTTCCTGCACATCCCATATTTTGAATGAATGAATGAATAAATCTAGGACATCACTAGACATCTTGATTCTTGTCTTGCCATTGGACTCTGATGACTCTGGAGGAGAGAGATGAGATGTGATGACCACACAGCTCTGCCTCACTTAAACCCAATTCACTGGAAAGTCAAGATATCACCCAAGTGATGTCATTGCAAACAACAATCTATGAATGAATGGCAGTATTAAGCAATTATTATGTACCAGTCAATCTGTTAAGCACAGGGAATACAAATACTCTCCCTGCTCTTGAGAAGCTTCCATTCTAATAGGGAAAGACAACAACCTTATGATAGAATGAAAAGACATTTATTAAGAGTTTCCTATGGGCCGGGACTGTGCTTCTACAATAAGACAGAAAAAGAGCCTTCATTCTTCTCTCTCTGACTTTCAAACCTGTCCTTTATGGAGTTTCAAAAGCAGACCAATGGGGCAGGCTTGGCCCCCCAATCACAACCTCCCCTCACTCCCAGTCACCCACTTCTCTTGGGTTCATCCTGCCACTACCACAGACTAAAAAGAGTCAACTGTTTCAGACACTGCCTGTAAATCTTATTAAAGTAATCTCCCTCCCTGAACCCAGATTATTATGGCCACCTTTATGGCAGAATAAAAATTAATTTTCTCAGCTATAATAAGAACGATAAGAAGGCTTCACTTGGGAGCAAATAAAGATTACAATTAGCTCCAGCTGAATAAATCTAAATTTAACTTGGCCCAGAAATGTGTTTTCTGATATTTTCTCTCGCCTGCCTGAATGGGCCCCAACTGGATTAGAGTCCCGCGACAGTTGGCCCATTGTTGGAGGTAGGACTATGGAGAAGCAGGGCCAAGTTTTAATCCAATCCCCCAAAGGCCAGAGGATTAGTTCAGGATTCACAGGATAATGAAAGTTCTCCAAAATTAGAAGGAACAAGGAAACAGGCATCCAGGAAACACAAGACAGTAGGAGTTCCAAGGGGCCTTAATCAGTTCTTGGAAAACACAGTACCTTATTTTCATTGCTGTCTACCAAGGTAAGAGCTAGCCATTTTACAGATGAGAAAACTGAGACTGAGAATGTTAAATGAATCATCCACTGAGGTAGATGTTAGCCATTTTACAGCTGAGGAAAATGAATGTATTAAATGAATCATCCATGGTCACAGGACTTGAATCCAGGGCTCCTGACTTCTGTGCTCCTTCTTCTCCTCTATTCTATGTGTCCAGTAGTTCTGGTACTAAAGGAAGGAAAACTCTGGTCAAATGTTTCCCCTACCCTGACAATTAATGGCATTATCACCTGGATCTAGTTGACTTCATCCTCAGTTCCCTTGTCTAATAAATCCATATCCATCCCTCAGGGATATTAGGCAATGAGGTTAGGTGACTTGCCCAAGGTCACACAGTTAGGCAATTATTACACATCTGAGGGCAGATTTGAACTCAGGTCCTCCTGACTCTAGGGCCAGTGCTCTATCCACTGAGCCACCTAGCTACCCCTATTCTAAGTTCTAAAGACTGAGCAAATATTCACTTCTTCTTCTTATTATTATTACTACTACTATTATGAATAAGAATTAACACTTACATAGTTCCAGGCATTATAGTAAGGACTTTACATTATAGTAAGGACTTTACAATTATTAAGAACCAGCAGGGTGATACAGGGTGGAATTAGGAAGTCCTGAGTTCAAATTTAGCTTAGGACTCTTACCAACTGAATGATAAGGTAAGCCAAGTGGCTTCTGTCTGCCTCAGTTTCCTCTTCTGCAAAAATGGGGTTAATTAATGGCACCTACCTTCCAGGGTTGTGAGGAGAAAATGAGATAATATTTACAAAGCTACTTCTTTGGTGTTGTTATTCAGTCTGGTCAGAATCTTGGCAGAGATACTGGAGTGGTTTGCATTGCCTTCTCCAGCTCACTTTTACAGATGAGGAAACGGAGACAAATAGGCTTAAATGACTTGCCCAGGGTCTCACAGCTTAGTAGATATCTGAGACTTCATTTAACTTCAGGTCTTCCTAATTCCAGAACAGCTAGCAGGCTCAGTTCTGGAGTCAGGAGGACCTGAGTTCAAATCTCATCTCTTCTATTAACTTCCTGTCTAACTTTGAATCAGTTACTTCCCCTGTCTTAACCTCAGTTTCCTCAGCTGTAAAGGGAACAGAGAAAGGGAGAGACTGAACGATGGCCTTGGAGATCCCTTCCAGAATGAAATCTATGATCCTACAATCAGAAGAATTAGAGGGATGGGACCAGATGACCTCTAAGGCCTCTTTCACCTAAGATCACCTTCCATTTCTAAATCTAAGAATCTGTCCTTCAAATGAGAATAGAGGAAAATTCTCTCAAAGTGGCTTTGTAAGCGAATCTAACCAAAGGCTCCAGAACAATACAAGAGCATAAGGGACATTTTTTAACTCAATTAATTAATTTATTTATTTTGAATTTTACATTTTTTCCCCTAATCTCACTTCCCTCCCCCCGCCAGAAGGCAATTTGCCAGTCTTTGCATTGTTTTCATGGTATACATTGATCTAAGTTGAACATGATGAGAGAGAAATCATATCCTTAAGGAAGAAAAATAAAGTGTAAGAGATAGCAAAATTACATAATAAGATAACTTTTTTTTCTAAATTAAAGGTAATAGTCTTTGGTCTTTGTTCAAACTCCACAATTCTTTCTCTGGATACAGATGGCATTCTCCATCAGAGACAGCCCCAAATTGTGCCTGATTGTCCAGGCAGTCCATTGAGGTTGATATAAGGGACATTTTCTGGGAGAATGTCCATGTCAAAGGATCAACAAAGAAGGAAGAATTATAAGATCATTGAGCAACCAGAGCAAAGGACCTTGGAGATAAACCTAGATCATACAGGTGCTGAGTGACAAAGCTGGAGCCAGAGACCTAGGTTTTCAACTCTCTACAACAAAAGAGGAAAAGAAAAAGAAAAAGAAATTAATTTTGCCATAGACCAACCTTCCTAAGAAATTCTTGACTGAAAGTCAAAGTAAGCTTGAGAGGCCCTTACAGATCAATAAATGATAAATAAATGAACCAAAAGGCTTTTTTAAAGTGTCTACTATTGTGATAAACAGGGGCTGATCTAGTACAGGGACCAGGAATCAGGAGGACCTCAAATACTTATTAGTTGTTTGACCCTGAGCAAGTCATATAATCCCATTTGCCTCAGTTTTCTCATCTGTAAAGTGAGGGATACTGACCTCATTAGCCTCTCAGATCTCTACCAGTTCTAAAGCTATTATCTTTTAATTGAGTGTAAGGTCCTAGAGGTCATTTTGCAATTAGGCAGCTGGGTCTGGAATTAGGAGGACTTGGATTCAAATCCAGCCTCAGGTGCTTACCAGGTGTTCGACCCTAGGCACTTAACCCCACTTGTCTCAATCTTGATATTGGTAAAAGGAACTCAAGAAGAAAATGGCAAATCACTCCAGTACCTTTGCCAAGAAAACTTCAATGAGATGATGAATTGATTAACAACCAAATGTGCTAAACACTGGAAATAGAGAAAAAATCATCCTTGCCTACCCTTAAGCTTACATTCTAAAGGAAGAAACCCAAGACTGAAGTGATAAAAAGGACATATGCAGTTAGTATCCAAATGAGACAAGAATCCCAGAGTTCCCCAAACATCAAGTCTATAACCCAGACAACCCAGAAGCAGTTCTCCTTGGTCACAGTCAGAGCAGAGACCAGAAAAAACAAGAGGTTTAAAAAGACTGAATCCTACAACAGGGACAAAGTGCACAAGAACACAAGGAATAATGTTCAGCAAGATCCAATCCTTGACAAATACCTGCAGATAACCCAGAAGGACACTCTGGGACACTGAGGCACCTCTGAACCCCAGATATTCTACCATCATCAAGAAGAGTCAGAAATGTAGTTGAGGGTTGGTCTACCCATCACAGAGAGATGGGCAATCAGTACCATCCATTGACTAAAATCACTCTCCTGCTACATATATGGATCTGAAGAACAAGGCTGAATGAGCCAGGAGACACCATTCCTCATAGGGCCAGATACTTGGCATCTCATAAGGCATCTGAGGAGGTGATGGGGGTGTTCTTCAGTGCAGGATTCCAGAGGTTAGGAGTCTCCAACCAAGAGAATGGAAACTCCCAGAGTGCAGGGGCAGCTTTATTTTTGCCTGAGATGCTAGCACATCAATAAACGCTTGCCGCTTGATTGGTTGCCTAAATTAGGAACAGGAAGTGTGGCATCATAATAAAAAGCACTAAATTTGACATCAGAGGATCTGGGACCTCTTTGGGAAAGTCTCGTTCTCTCTCCAGGTCTTAGTTACCATCTTTGTAAATTGAACAGATTGGACTAGATGACCCCAGAGGTCCCTAATTTCATAAGATCTTCATAATAAGTTAATATCAGTTCAGTTGGGCCAATGACCATTTATTAAACATCTCTTCTACTCTCTGAAGCCAATCAGAATGAGTCAAGTCTTCTTCCATATCGACTCCTTCAAATACTCTACTGAATATCTAGATTGAACCTGTCTTTGCTTTATCTTGTTTGAAGGATGGGGGCGGGCTATCAGGGTTAAGGGACTTGCTCAGGGTGGCACAGCTTGTAGATTTGAACTCAGGTTCTCCTGATTCTCGCAGCTGGTGCTCTATTCACTATGGTATCACCAACTGCCTTAGTCTTAGGGCTTAATCCTAAAAGCTGGAAGAAAACTTAGGGGCCATTTAGTCTAACTCTCTAATTTTAAAAATAAGGAAACTGAGGTCCAGAGAGATTGATACTTGGTTAAGGCTCTATAGGTAGTTAAGCATCAGGAACAGAATTTGAACTCAAATCCTCTGACTCCCAGAGTCCACATTCTTTCCACTGAAAGAACCTCACTGTCCCCTTTTTTTCCCTCCAAGCTAAACAGTCCCCAATTCCTTCAGCCAGCCCTCAAGGTGGTGTGATCTCATTCACCTCACCATTCAGGCAATCTCTCTGGATGCCTTCCAGTTAATCCTAAAAGGCAAAAGGCAGTGCCCACAATTAAACATGATACTGGTAAATAATACACGGCATTTTTCAAGTCTCTTAAGATTTGTTATTTACATGTATTAATCTCATTTGATCCTCGAAATAACCCAGTGAGATGGGTGCCATTTTTATTCCCATTTTACAGATGAGAAAACAGAGGCAGAGGCAAGTAAAGTGACTTGCCGGGGATCAAACTAGTAAGTAACTAAGGTCAAATTCAAACTGTTCTAAGTCCATATATCCACTGTCCTGCATCTTGATGTGATCCAACCAGCTCCGAACAGAGAAGGACTATCCCGCCTTAAGCTCTTAAAACTGTTTCTCTGAAGAGAGTTTAAGATCCCATTAACTTTCCTGGTTCTCCCTACACTGGACTTCCCATCCTACCAATAGAAACAGACACACTCCCAGACAGCGGAAAGACAAACGAGAGGCACTTTCAAAAGGAAGGCATTTCTCAGTTAGGTTTTTTTTTTCTTTTTAATCTTTGAAAGAAAGACCAGGCTGCCTGGATGTTCATTAGGGCTGAAGATAGAAATTTCTCATCCCAACTCTTAATGCCTCAGTCTCCACTAAAAGATGACAACAGCCTCTGGCAATCTCACTAATTTGGGCCAGAAGAAAAGATCTTTGTCCTTCTCTTACAAGAGTTCATGACCCCTTCCTCAAGTTCCCAGCTCAGAGAAATTGCCCTGTTTCCAACCCTCACTGGCCCAATTTCTTCTAGCAGAAATGTTAACATACGTATCTGACATGCTCCCTGAATTCATGAGGAGATGCCTTTGGGGATGGCCCATGGGAGGTCACTTGTCTCCATCTGGGCCCATCAAAGACCAAGTAGGTCATTCATCCCTAGACCGGTCTCTCCTCTAGGGTGGGAAAGAAGCATCCACCCTTTTGCCAAGGATACTTCTGCCGGGGCCTTGCCCTACACTGCCTGGAGCTCGTTAGCAAACCTCAACAAAAGCCCCAAATGCTGCTGAGGCATCCGGTCACTTGGCACACGTCAAAACCCCAGTGTCCAATGGACTGGGGCCCTTCTCACAACTTTCCCAGGCTGATTCATATGCCATACAGAGATAGGGCTGAGATGAGTGGTTGAAGGCATCTGAAATGGGAAGTATGAAGAGCTGACAAGCAAGGCATAGCTGAACCAGTTCTCAGCATACCAGGCTTCATAGTTTTCTCACCAACACAGCGAAGAGTGATTGTCCTTAGTATTTATCAACACTGAAGGAGGCAGAACAAAGGAATAATAATGGCCAGAGACCATGTCTAATGCTGGGGAGGCTGAGATGTATTTATTTGGGTCAGTGGCTCAGATCATGTAACATAAAGAGAATTCTAAATAAACCACATTAATATGGTTCTGTATTCAAGTCAATTAGATACCAAGTCAGGGATGGAATTGCTCATGGACCAGTTCTATCATGTAGAAGCCAAATTTCTGGAAGAATAAAGGCATTTATTGTATTAGATTCCGGGTAGATGCTTTTGAGACACACACATGCACACACACACACATACACACACACGTGAGCCTGAGTTTCCTGCTCAGGATACATGTTTTTATTGTACCCAAACAAGAGGTAGAGAGGATCACAATAGAGAAAACATTAATTCAATTACACAAAATTGAAAAAATTATTTCAAAAACAAAATCAATGCAACTATGATAGAGAAGCTGTTAACTGAGAAAAAATATTTACATCAAATATCTCTGATAAAAGTCTGAGATTCAATAGGAAGGGGAATTGACACAAGTATTTAAACTGAGTCATTTCCCAACAGATAAACTCTTAGAGGAACAAAATTTTCAGATTAGAAATGTAAATCTCCAACAATTCCCTCTACTCATGATATATTTCCTCCAAGCCATACAATTTGATACCTATACACAACAATCCCTCTCTTGGCTCTATGCTTTTTTACCACCTATCCTCCATGCCTTTGGACAAGACAAGACACTCTATCTTCTCACCTTTATTTCTTGGAATCCCTTCAAGGTACAGATTGAGTAATTTTTCTTACCAGAGTTATTTCCCAAATTCCCCAGTTGTATGTGCTTTCCCTGCCTCAATTTCTCCTCCTTCTTTAACAAGATTTTCCCCTAACCGTTACTAGGAAAAAGTTCCATTAAAATGGTCAGCTTACCCAAGATAGAATAATTGCCACAGTAGGCAGGGATCCCACAGGATGGTCGAGACAAAAAAATCTACAAGAATATCTTCAAAGAAGATTCCACTCACCATTGGTGCATGGAACATGTTCACACTCAAAGACAACACAAGACCCAATAGACCTGAAAGTTGAATAGCTCTTGTTTGTGAGAGAACTCAGCAGGCATCATATCCAAATAGCAGCCCTGAGTGAAACAAGACTGTCAAATAAAGGCCAGTTGACTGAAGGCAGAGCTGGATACAAGTTTTCTGGAGTGGCCTCAGTGAAGGGGAGGGCCATGAAGCTGGGGTAGGTTTTGGCAATCAAAACTAATCTAGTCAACACTCTTGAATGTTGACCAAAAGGAATGAATGACAGACTCATGACAATGAGATTGAAATGTCCAGGAAAATGCCATGCCACCATCAGCAGAGCTTGTGCTCCCATCATGATGAACACTGATGAAGTTAAAGAAACATTTTAAGAAGACCTGAGACCCTTATCATCAATGTACTAAAGGAAAACAAGCTTATAATTCTGAATGACTTTAATGCCAGAGTAGGCTCAGATTACCAGACATGGCAGAGAGTCCTTGGGAGGAATGGAGTTAGAAACAGCAACATCAATGGTCACCTACTACGACCTTCTCATCACAAATACTGTCTTCTTTTTACCTAAATTCGATGAAGTTTCCTGGATACACCCTTGAGGCAACCATTGGCATCTATTAGACTATGTGATTGTAATGAGAAAAGAAAGGATGTGAGAGTGACAAAGGCAATGTGTGGTGCAGAGTGCTGGACTGAGCACAGACTCATCCTCTCTAAGCTAAATATTCCCACTCAACCAAAGCAGCAGCCCCAAGTCAAGATGAATACTAAAAGAATAATGTCAAGAGCTTAGAGTGTCTCTCTGAGCAGGAACAGTTTGCTGCTAACTTGGAGGGAAAATTGAGCCAACACACAGTTGGCAATGGAGCAGAAAAAGAGTGGGCAGCTTTCAGAAAGCCCGTATACAGCACTGCATTTGTTCATCTGGGTCAGAACATTCACAAACATCAAGACTGGTTTGTTGAATGATGGGTAAATATAGGAACTGCTAAATGAAAAATGATAATTCCACTGGATTTACTGGCAGGATAGTTCATCCATTTCTAAGAAGGCAGCATCTAATTCTGTCAAAAGTAAAGCACAAGTGGAGCTTAGAGAGATGCAGGACTCTTGGCTCAATAAGAAGGCAGAGAAATTCAGTTTTATGCAGACAGCAGCAAATCAAAATGCTTTCATGCTGCCCTGAAGGCTATGGGCTAAAGACCTATGGTGCATCTCAACTACTCAGTGTTGATGGATCCACATTGATTAACAACAGGGACATGATCCAAGAGAGATGGGTCGAACACTTCCATAGTTTTCTTAACAGACCATCATCAATCAATGCAGAAGCCATTGATTGTTTACCTCAAATTGAAGTCAATCAGTCCCTAACTGAAGTTCCAACTGAAGAATTGGTTTTGAATGCCATTAGATGCCTTTCAAGTGGCAAAGCACCTGATGCTGTTTCTATTCCAGCCGAGAGCTACAAGGTGGGGGCTCCATTGCTCATCCAAAAATTGATTGAAAATTTCCAGGTTATATAACAGGAAGAGGCTATCCCCAAGAATTCGAAATTCCTCCATTGTCCATCTCTATAAAGGTAAAGGGATTAGATTATCCTTTGACAGTCATAGGGGTATTTCTCTTTTACACATTGCTGGTAAGATTCTTGCCAGAGTCCTTCTCAATAGGCTGATCCTCATTTGGTAGATGGTCACCTCCTTGAAAGTCATTGTGGCTTCAGAAAGGGTTGAGGAACAGTTGAAAAAGTGTTTGCTGTTCGTCAACTCCAGAAAAATGCCAGGAATAGACAAAGGTCTGTATATAACATTTTGGATCTGATCAAGGCCTTTGTTACCATGGGTTGTGAGGGTTTATGGAAAATTATGTCAAAATTTGGTTGTCTGGAGAAGTTCATCAGTATTGTATTTCAATTTCATGACAGTATGCTTGCCATTCTGGATAGTGGATGATGCTCTAGAGATTTCCCGATCACCAGTGGAGTAAAACAAGGATGTGTCTTTGCTTCCATGATTTTTAGCATAATGTTTTTCAGTCATGCTATCAAACACCTTCACTGAGGATGAACATGGCCTCAAGATCAGCTACCACACTAATGGCAAATTCTTCAATTTGAAAAGGCTACAAGCCAAGGCCAAAGTAGAAGGAGTGTTGGTGCATAATCTTCTGTTTGTAGATGATCATGCATTCAATGTAGCTTCTGAAGCTGAGATGCAACAAAATATGAATTGATTCTCTGCTAATTTTGATCTAACAATTAACACCAAGAAAATACAAGTGCTCATCAGCCAGCACCACACCACCCATAAGCAAAATCACTGATTACAATAAATAGAGCTTTGAGTACTATGGACAAGTTCATTTACCTTGGCAGTATTCTATCCAGGGAGGTATACATTGACAATGAGATTGACACATGCATTGCCAGAGCTAGCTCAGTATTTGTGAGGCTCTGAAAGAAAGTGTGGGAGAGAAGAGGTATTTGACTACCAAACTGAAGGTCTACAGAGCTGTTGTGCTGTCCTCATTGCTATATGCCTGTGAAACCTAGACAGTCTACCAGCACCATGTCAGGAAACTGAATCTCTTCCATTTAAATTGTCTTAGGAAGATTCTGAAGATCACCTAGCAGGAGAAAACACTGAAGTCCTTTCTCAAGCTAAACTGACTAGCATTCCAACATTACTACAGAGAGTGCCACTATAATGGGCTAACATCTCATGTTGTTAGAATGCCATATGTATGCTTACCAAAAAAAAAAAAAAAAACCCAAGCACTCACAAGGGGGTCAGAAGAAGTGATAATGGGACACCCTGAAGGTCTCTATTTAGAACTTAGGAATTGATTGTGCAATATAAGAGACACTAGCACAGGATCATCCAGCATGGTATGCCCTCATCAATGAGCGTGCTGTACTCTGACAAAAGGGCAGAACTGAAGCAACTCAGAAAAAATGTGACATCTGCAAGTTTAGAGTACCCACCCCAGGTGTTCACATGGACTATTTGTGCCCAACCTCTGGGAGAGCATTCCAAGCTCCTCTTAGTCTGACCAGTCACAGTCGGACTTACTGTAATTTATCTCAAACACAGTGATGTCATTTTGGTGTTCTTTGATAACAAAGGACAAGAACCAACAACTAGTGCTACTCTTTGAAGATTGCTTTGCATTTATCAGCTGCATATTATTTCTCTCCAAGAGAATGTTAGTTTCTTGGAGGAATTTTTTCATTTTTATCAGTATTGTATTTCAATTTCATGACAGTATGCTTGCCATTCTGGATAGTGACTGAAGGCAGAGCTGGATACATGTTTTCTGGAGTGGCCTCAGTGAAGGGGAGGGCCATGAAGCTAGGGTAGGTTTTGGCAATCAGAACTAATCTAGTCAACACTCTTGTTGACTAGTGGATGATGGGGAGGCTGAGATGTATTTATTTGGGTCAGTGGCTCAGATCATGTAACATAAAGAGAATTCTAAATAAACCACATTAATATGGTTCTGTATTCAAGTCAATTAGATACCAAGTCAGGGATGGAATTGCTCCCCAATACCTACATGGTTCCTTACAGATATAATTTTATGATTGTTTAGTTGTTTTCAGTAGAGTCCAACTATTCATGACACCATTTAGGGTTTTCTTGGCAGAGATACTGGAGTGGTTTGTCATTTCCTTGAGGAAACTGAAGTAATCAGGATGAAGTGACTTGCCCAGGGTCATACAGTTATTAAGTGTCTGAGGCACTCTGAAAGATGAGTCTTCCTGACTCCCATCCTGGCACTCTCTCTACTTCACAACTTCACTGCTCCAGCAAATACAGTAATAGGCACTTATTGAATTCTTTTGATTAAACGAGTGATTGATTGTTGAAGGAATAAAGCATATAAAAGAAATTAATGAGAAGTGTAAATTAAAACAACTCAGACTACCTCATTCCTATCAAATTGGCAAACAGGCTCAAAATCAGAAGACAGGGTTGAAAGGGCTGAACAAAGACACACTCTTGATGGAGCTGTAAATTGATCCAATCATAATTTACAGTTGTGTGAGAAAGGTCTATATCCTATCCTTTCATCCCTTCACTCTTCACCCTCAGATTTGTATCTCTAACTACCTACTAAATATCTCAAAATGGATTCATGTAGACTCAGTAGTAGGTCCCCAACTGAACTCATTATCTGTTTGTTCCCCAGTCCAAATCTTTCCCTCTTCTTAACTTTCCTTCTTAATTTCCCTATACCCCTCCCTTTCTCTCTTCTGAAACTGCCACCATTCTATTCCAGGTATTCATCACCTCACTCCTGGAACATTACAACATCCTGCTGGTTGAGCTTCCTTCCTTCCTCCCCAGTCCAATTTATCCTTCACTCAGCTGTCAAATTGATCTTCCTAAAACATAGGTCTGACCACATCACCCCCTAATCAATAAATTACCATGGTCTCCTCTTGCCTCTAGGATCAAATATAAAATCCTCTGGCCTTTAAAGGTACTTCATAACTTGACACCTTCTTACTTTTCCATAGTCTTAAACTTCCATCTTCCAGCAATTTTACTGGCTATCCTTCATGCCTCACGGCTCTCCCTCTTCAATTCCACCTCCTAGTTTCCTAGGCTTCCTTTCAGCAAAAAGAATTTTGCTTAATCTTAGTGCCTTCCCCCAATTTAACCTATCTGTATCTTGTTTTTACATAAGTTTGTATGTGTCTTCTCCGTTAGCCTAGACTTCATTTTTGTCTTATTTTGTTTACCTCAGACACAGAGTGCCTTACACAGTAAGAGCTTAGTAAATGGTAGGTGACTGACAGGTTTAATAGTTGATATTTCTATGCCCTTTAAGGTTTGCCACTCATTTTGTCTATGTTCACTTCACTCATCGTCAAAACAATCCTATTGGGAAAGAGTATTATTGCTCCCATTTTACAGATAAAGAAAACCAAGATTCAATTAGTTGCATTAGGTCACACAGTCTATACTAGGAGTGATTCTAGAATCCAGGACTACCTCATTTTGAATTTGGCACTCAGGACAATGGATTCTGAGTCTACAAAATGCAGAAAAGGGAATAATATATAATAGACTGGAGATGACAACCTGAAACCAGATTATGAGGACCCTAAGTTAAGACCCTCAATTACACAAAATTGAAAAACTATTTCAAAAACAAAATCAATGCAATGATGATGAAGAGAGAAGCTGTCTCTTGAGAAAATTGTTTGTATTTTCTCCTAGAAGCAAATAAAAGTCACTGGAGATTTTTGAGTAGGGATGTGAAATGGACAAAAATATTTGATAGCTATAATCAGAAATAAAAACAACAATATTTATCTATCATTTTAGAGTTCACAAAGCATTTTATGTGTTATCTCAATAGCACCATCCTGGGAAGTATGTATTATGATGATACCAGTTTTACTGATGAGGAAACTGAGAATGAGGGGAATTAAATGACTTGCTTGTAACCTACGGCTAGTAAGTGTATGAGAGTGATCTTTCTTGACCAAAAGTTCAGCACTCTTTCCACTGGGAAAAGCCTGAAGATAGGGAGACTGACTAGGAAGCTAATGCAATAGTCCAGGTAAGAGAAGAAGATGGCCATAACTAGGAAAATGACCATGTGATTGTTGAGAAGGGGATGAACTTAAGAGATTTTTTGAAAGTAGATTGACGAGACTTGGCAACTGATTATATATGAAGGCAAGAGAAGAAGAAAAATTCATATGTTAAAAATTAGGTGACTCTGAACATATATATATATATATATATATATATATATATATATATATATATACACACATTCCATATACAATATTAGAGAAATTTGGAATAGGTAGAGTTTGGGAAGAAAGACATTTAGGGCAAGTTTTGGACATGTTGAGTTGAAGATGGGTATGGGACATCTAACTGGAAATGTTCAATGGGAAACTAATTATAGCTAGGGTCAGATATACAGATCTGGGAATCACCTAAATGGAGATGATAATTAGATCCATGGAAGATGATGACAGAGTGTACAGTAGAAAAAGATAAGTACCTATAGCAGAAGTGTAGTATACACCCACATGTAGGAACAACGACAAGGAGATGGAAAATGGTTCATTGGTTCATATGGAGAATGGGAAACAGAAAAAAGCAGGGTCAGGGGAAAAGAGAGAATCTGGAAGGAGAGGTCAGACAACAATATGGCAAAGAGGTCACGAAGGATGAAAATCGAAAAGAGACCATCAGATTTGGCCATTAGAAACTTCTGGTAACCTTGAAGATTGTGATTGCTAGTGAGTGACAAGGCTAAAAGCCCACTAATAATCAATGAATTGATGTGTATTTACTACTGTGCACCTACTCTGTTATTATTGGTGCTAGAGATATAGATGAACATGAGACAGTTCCTGCTCCCAACACACTTAGATTCCATTTCTTTTTTAAATTTTATTTGAGGGCAATGGGGTTAAGTGACTTGGCCAAGGTCACATAGTTAGGCAATTATTAAATGTCTGAAGTCAAATTTGAACTCAGGTCCTCCTGACTCCAGGGCGGGTGCTCTATCCACTGCGCCACCTAGCTGCCCCTAGATTCTATTTCAATTCTAGATCCCAAGGGGTTGAGAAGTGAGAAGTAAGAAGTGAGAAGTTGAGGGGGTTGAGAAGTAAGAAGAGAGTATGGCTAAGCTCTTTTTCTTGAATTCTAGGAGCTGAAGTAATTTGATTATCTCCAAGATGCTCAAGCCCCTTCCATCTCTGACATTCTATGCCTCTAGGATCAAAAACAACTGAACAAAAGGTGTCCCTTGCAATTTCTTCTTCTCTCCTCATGTTTCTTTTGGCCTCTTTAGGTGCCTTTCCCATCTTTTCTGGCTGTTCTTCATACCTGGAATGATATTCCTTCTTCACTCCAACTACTAACCCCCTTGTCTTTCTTTAAGTCCTAACTAATCAGGTGGCACCATACTAGATAGAGTGTTAGACTTAGAGTCAGGGAAACTCATCTTCCTGAGTTCAAATCTGGCCTCATATATTTACTAGCTGTGTGACCCTGGACAAGTCATTTAACCTTGTGTGACTAGTTTCCTCATCTGTAAAATGAGCCGGAGAAGGAAATGGCAAGTCATTCCAATATCCTTGCCAAGAAAACCCCAAATGGGGTCCTGAAGAGTTGACTAACATGACTCAGCAACAATAAAATCCTTCTACAGGAAGTTTTCCCCAACCCTCCTTAATTCTACTGACTTCCCTCAAAAGTCCTGTAGATTTACCTATCCTGTAGATAGTTTACTTTATATATATATATATATATATGTATATATATATATATATATATGTTTGTTTTGTTTTCATGTTTTCTACTCCCATTAGAGTATAAGTTTTTTAAAAACAGGGACTGTCTTTTACCTCTTTTTGTACACTAAATGTTGAGCACAGTGGCTGGCACGCTGTAGGCATTTAATAAATGTTTATAGAATTTAATTGAATTTTGTTAATATGATTTTTTACTTTAAACAAAAACAATTTTTAAAAATTAGTCCTATCTAGTCCAACTTATACAAAGAAGAAAAAAGTAACAAAAACTGAGAAGATGATGAAAATTTAGGATATACATAACAGAGCTAAAGAAGTTTGAGGGACGGCTAGGTGGCGCAGTGGATAGGTGGCCCTGGAGTCAGGAGGACCTGAGTTCAAATACAGCCTCAGCCACTTGATTCCATTTCTTTTTTTAAATTTTATTTGAGGGCAATGGGGTTAAGTGACTTGGCCAAGGTCACATAGTTAGGCAATTATTAAATATCTGAAGTCTGTGTGGCCTTTGGCAAGTTACTTGCAAAAAAAACCTAAAAAAAAGAGAAGTTTGAGCTGTGCCAAGAAAAGGGAGGAAAGATGTGGGCATTATCTGAAACAATGTCTGACCTCTGTTGAAATGAAGCCTCCAAGAGTTCTTAGAAAAGTGCATCTTTCCCAGATTTCCTGGTTGACTGTCCTTGGAATGGATGAGATATTATCCAGTTATATAACAAATGCTATTCATCCTTCTAGCACCAACAAGGCCCAGTTCACAGTTAGAAGTTTCTCTGACCAGGGAAATTCTGGTTGGCACATAAATAACAGTTATCAGAATATCTGAGAAAGGAAAAAATTGATCCCTGACCCATTTTAGTTATGAGAAGTAAAAAATTTTGAATGTTCTCCCCCTTCATTTCTCCCATTTGGAAAAGAATTTCTGGATTGTTTTCTGAAACTAGATAATAAGAGATACAGGAGTAAGCTGGAAAGATCTAGCCCATCTCACCTTCTCATGATAACAGGAAATTGGACAATACCACCCCAAAGATCAGGGTTCTTTAAGTGAAGAAGTCACAATTCTGTCCCAGCTCAGATGTTTATTCATAGGTTTGTAGAGTTCATCATAGGCCTGCAAAGCCCAAGCAGATTAAACTTCAACCAGAGAGACAGCAAGGAACTTGAGGACAGACTGAATAGTTTCATCAAAAGAGAGAAAGAAAAACTTAGATTTAGAGAAAAGAAGGGAGAAGGAAATGACAGGGAGCCCAGGAGAGGAGAGAAGAAAAGCTTAGATCAGTGGAAATCTGGCCACATGGAGCTGGGGCCATATTGCTCCAGCAGCAAAGGCCAGTGTGTGTGTGTGGTTCTAGTTTAGAGAAAGAGAAGTGTGGCAGCCCTGCCAGAAATTCAAAGAAGAAAGAGACCTCCACCCCAGAGAACCTTGATTAAATGCATTTCCATGATGGGTAGGACAAGGGTGGTGTTTGGAGAGTGGTTTAACACCTGACTCCAGGTATTCTCCAATAGGTATGCTAGGGGGCATAGTGGATAGAGCATTGTCTTAGAGTCAGGAGGACAGGAGTTCAAATCCAGCCTCAGACACTTTACACTAGCTGTGTGATCTTAGGCAAGTCACTTAACCCTGATTGCCTCAATCCAGGGCTATCTCCAGTTGTCCTGATTCATATCTGTCCACTGGATCCAGATGGCTCTGTAGGAGAGAGGGAGACTGATGACTTTGCACAGCCCCCCTCCCCTCACAGAAATCTAATTCATATGTTTGTCATGGCATCACCTCCCCAATGTCATGTTCTTCTTCAAGAACCTAGGACAAACATCATCATCACCATCATCAATATGTATACCTCAGGGGCAGCCCTTCCTTCCAAAGACAGTAATCATCGTGTATGGGTGGTGTTCTACACATTAGTCTTTCCTTTCCCAAAATGCATGACCTTCAAGTCCAACATGACATCTTCCTCTGTCCTATTTCACTCCCACCTCTTCTCTAAATGTGATGAGACAAGTAACCTCCATTACAATTTGACCATTTCCCATTATATCCCAAACAAAATGTACCACCTCTACACCTTTGCTTCCAGTCTTCCCATATATCCCCATCATTACCTAGGAAAATATTAATTCTTCAGGGACTCAACCTACACAAGAAGCAGGATTGTGGAAAGAACTCCAGTCTGAGAGTTTAGAGATTTAGGTTTCAGCTTTGTGTCAGACAGTAGTTATCCATGTGCTTCTATCAGAAGCCACATAACTGCAAGGTAAAATAGTTCCTGTCCTCTAAGACCTAACTCAATTAAAAGATGATAGATTTAGAGCTGGAAGGGTTGGGGTTTGGAATGGAGGTTGGAACTTCTGGTCAACCAAGTACCTCAATTGATATGTGAAATTAAATGGTTAAATTTTTCATAGCTCATTTGTGGGACCTTAGGGATGAGGTTATAAACAATGGGAATGTAAGGATATGCCCCCTTGGAGTAACTAATTTATAGTCTGTAAGGGTGAAGGGCAAAGAGCCCTTTCAGATCCTGAGTGGTCATATTTGCATATGAAAAGGTCAGGAATTTGGCTGAGTTCTTGTTTGGAAGTGTTTCAGTGCCTCTTCTCTGCCCATACAATTAAGAGGGTTAACATGGGGAAACAGACCCCAGTGGACTCAATTGAGAAGAGTCAACTATGGATGGGAGAACTCTGCTCTCGATAAAGTTCCTGAAGATTCTTTCTTATCTTTTCCTTTAGACACCTTGGAAAGTCCAGAAAGTAGGAAGGACTTTCTCTCCTCTCCCCTCCTCACAATGATGCACAGGGCATCACCCAATCAAGCACAATCTATATGCAGAGTTAAGGAGCTAATTGAGAGAAAGGGACCTCAGAGTCTGTCACAGGAGATACCAGATGTCAGGGATCAAAGAGGGTGAGTTTCTGGTAGACCAGTGATCTCTCCTTCCTTAGACCTTCTATACCTCTCATGGTCTATGACATTTATAGGAAATGCGAAAGGCACTGAACCTGTGATTTTTCCAAGTACTCAATTATTTATCTTCCCCTGACGATATTATCTGATGCATCATCACTCCATGGAGATGATTTGAGTTTTTCAAGGAGAATCCAAGCACTGGCAGGTCTTACCAAGACGGTACAGCTTCAATTATTGACCTGGCAGCGGACTTGCATGTCTGTTGTCCAAGGACTACTAGCCTTGTCAAATTATAAATGGAAAGCAACTCTCAAAAAACCATCGATTGAGCTATGGACGGATCATGCTCGAGTGAAAGAGGACCCATCCTGAAGAAATCTAAAAATTACTCTATTTCAACGTTGAATGAGTTTAAAATATGACTCCCTCGGCTTAGAATCCCTTTCCAAGTATGGCTCAGATGCCAACCCCCTTTTAGAACATTATATAAAGAATTCCCCACTCTGCCAACTAAAGAGCTGAATGTTATATAAATATCAGTTTTCATTGTCATTGTTACTGTTGTTGCTGTTGTTAATCCCAAATCAGCTATTATACACTATGACTTTGGACAAGTCCCTTCCTCTCTCAGGGCCTCAGTTTCTTGCTCAGTAAAATAAAGGTGTTGGCCAAATCATAGATGAACTTTGAGGTCTCTTCTAGCTTTAGGAGCCTATCATCCTCTGATTAGGCATATAAAGATCCCTCCTTCAGTAACAGCAGTCTCCATACTCAGGATCCAGCTGAACTTTCTAATAGATCATTCCAGAATTCCTGTATCCCAGCCCTCATTGGGATCTGTAGCTCCTGGAGGAGAGAAGACAAGAAAACAATCAATCTTCTAGGTTTGAATTTCCACATTTCAAACCTCATATAGCTGCCCAAGTGATTTTCCTAAAGTGTAGGTCTGACCATGGACCCTATCCCCTCACTCTATAATCTCCACTGGCTCCCTGTTACTTCCAAAATCAAATATAAAATGCTGTTTGACTTTTTAAGCATTTCAAAACTAGCCCCTCCTTAGCTTTCCACTCTAGCTGTGCTGAAGAACTCTGCTATTAGTCTAGCAAGAGGAGTCTTGAGACTCCAGAAGTTTTCATTGGCTGTCCTCCCTCCTCATCTCCACCTCTTGGTTTGTCTGGCTTCCTCCAAGACCCAGGAAAAAAAATTCCAATTTTCACCATTCAGTTTAAAATATACAATTTTTTGCCTCGACAATGAGATGATGCATTCCCTCTGCTTAGAATAGCTAGATCCTTTCAAAGTATGACCAGTCCTTTCTTTCTAAGGTTATCTTTCATCTACTTTATACACACATCTTGTATACAGTTAGGTGGCCAAGTAGACAAAATGCCAGACCCAAGACCTGAGTTCAAATTCAACCTCAGACACTTACTATCTGTGTGACTCTGGGCAAGGCACCAAACCTTGTTTGCCTCAGTTTTCTCATCTGTAAAATGAGTTGGAGAAGGAAATGGCAAACCACTCTACGATCTTTGCTAAGAAAACCCCAACTGGCGACATGAAGAGTTGGACACAACTGTACATAATTATTTTCATGCCGTGCTCCTTACCACTATTAGATTGTGAGTTTCTTGAGAGCAAAGACTGGAATTTTGTATCCCTGTCTCTTAGTACAATATCTAGCACATGATAGGCCCTTAATAAATGCTTGTTCTCTAACTGGCCACCTATAAAACACCAACACATTTCCCTGCAGGTAGGCATCATTAAGACTGAAATTATAAGAACTGTGTTTTACCTAAACTTCCCAAAATAGTAAAGAACAGTGAGGGAGGAAAATTCCCTCCAGAAAGGTCTTTTGTTGGAGAAAGGAAAAAAGGGAGGCCCTCCTTGAGGAAAAAGAACATAAAGTGAACACCAGAACACAAAGGCAGGCAAAGCCTCTAGTTTTAGGACAGGATATTTCAAAGCATATTTTTTAACAGTTCAACACCCGCTTTTATAGACAAGAAATCTTGCCACTATTACCTATTGCTAGTCTTTCAAGTCTCTTTCTCAGAACAACCCCATGAGGGAGATTGTACTAGAATTTCTGTCCCCATTTAACAGGTGAGGAAACAGATTTTTGGATGATGTCCATCTTCCACCATCGGATGCCTTTTCTTATGGCTGTCCCCCATGCTTGGAACCCCTCCACTACCATCACCACCAATCCTTAATTCTACCTCTTAGAATCCCTAGCTCCAAAAAATGCTACCCACCCCAGAAAGAGAATTGAGGGACTTAAGAGTATAGCCTGAAGCATTTTCCCTTCCTTTATTTTTCTTGGGCTTCCCCCCCTCAGAATATGGATAATAGGGAAATATTTTGCAGGATTTCATATATACATTCAAATTATATTTTCAAATTTTATTATTTATAAATTTTATAATTTATATCTGTCAAATCTTTAATAGTAATTCCAAGACAGGGCCAACTGTTCCAGACCTGTGTATATATATATATATATACACACACACACACATATATATTATATATATGTATATATACCTATGTATATATGTATATATATGTATATATACACATCTATATATATAGGTATATATACATGGTATTCATATATACATATATACTATATGTATACATATATATGCATATATATGCATACATGTATGTGTGTATTTATGGGTGCGTCTATATTTCTACCTACATATACAGACACGTATGTATGGGTTCCATTGTTTTTTGGTTATGTACAACTCTTGATGACCCTATTTTGGATTCTCTTGGCAAGGGTACTGGAGTGGCTTGCATTTTCTTCTCAAACTCATTAGATTTGTGTGAGGGGAGCTGTGCTAAGTCACCAGCCTCCCTCTCTCCTCCCCCTTGGTCAACAGACATACAGACATGCAAGTCCCCTGCCAGGTCAATAATTGAAGCTGTACCATCTTGGTAGGATCTGCCAGTGCTTGCATTCTCCTTGAAAACCTCAAATCATCTCCATGGAGTGATGATGCATCAGGATAGGGAAACTGAGGCAAACAAGGGTAATTGATGTGCCTGGTGTCACACAATTAGTGCGTATGTAAGACCAGATTTGAACTCAGGAAAATGAGTATCTCTAACTCTAGGTTTCACGCTCCATCCACTGATTGCCCTTTTTTTTAAATTTTTGGCAAGTCCTATTTCAGTTGTGTCCTATTCTTCATGACTTCATCTGGGGTTTTCTCAACAAAATTACTGGAGTGGTTTTCCATTTCCTTCTCTAGCTCATTTTAAAGATGAGGAAACTGAGGTAAACAGGGTGAAGTGATTTGCCTGGGGTCATACAGCTAGAAGGTGTCTGAGGTCAGATTTGAACTCAGGAAGATTGCTGATTCCAAGTCCAGTGCTAATCCATTGTGTCTCCTCTCTGATATATCTATTAGTCAATCAGATTTATAATTTATGTCTATCAAATCTTCATAGTAATTCC
Source organism: Macrotis lagotis (assembly GCF_037893015.1). NCBI lineage: Eukaryota > Metazoa > Chordata > Mammalia > Peramelemorphia > Peramelidae > Macrotis > Macrotis lagotis. The sequence continues at coordinate 666,053,170 of NC_133666.1, forward strand.
AAGAAAAGGCCAACTGAACCAGACCTAGAAGAGCTGCAGATGTGAACTGAATCTATCTTGGAGGAGACAAGGGTGGGGTGTTTGGTGATGGCAGCAAAAGTTATCATAATAATTACTTATAAATATCTTGGCTTAGGGGCGGCTAGGTGGCGCAGTAGATAAAGCACCGGCCCTGGAGTCAGGAGGACCTGGGTTCAAATCCGGTCTCAGACACTTAATAATTACACAGCTGTGTGGCCTTGGGCAAGCCACTTAACCCCGTTTGCTTTGCAAAATAAATAAATAAATGAATAAATAAAAATAAATAGCTTGGCTTCCCGCTATGGAGAGAGGGATTAGTCATGTGGAACAGATCTCTCCTGGTTGCCTGAGGCAACCAAGTAAAATTATTGAGAAGACTCAAGACAAGATAATTACCTCCAAGTACCCAAAGGGTTGTCATGTGAAAGAAGAATTTGACTTTTTCTGCTTGAACCCCAAGGATATATTTGAAAACTATGAGAGGAATATTTGGCCAAGGCAGGAAAAACTTGCTATCAATGAGAGCTGGTCTTCCTTCTTTGGGAGGTCATGGATTCCCTTCTCTCTGGAGGCATTCAAGCAGAGGATCATTTGGCAGATATAGGGATGGGGAAGAGATTCCTAGTCTGCCACAGCTTGGGTTAGCTATCCACTTGGTTCATCACTTCTCACTGTGAAGTTTGAGACCTGAGAACACACTAAATGCTCCAGTCTCCACATGTGGAAAACAATAGCAACTCCGAGTTTGAACTCTCTAGGTCCTTCATGCCAACTGTCCCACTATAGCCTTGAAAAAATCCCAGAAGATAAAGCAGGACAGAGGTAACCAATCCCATTCTGCAGATAGGCAAACCCAAGCCACAAAGCTTTAAGTAACTTCTTTAAAATCATCTAGTTTAGGGGAGGCTAGGTGGCGGCCTTGGAGTCAGGAGCACCTGGGTTCAAATCCGGTCTCAGACACTTCATAATGACCTAGCTGTGTGGCCTTGGGCAAGCCACTTAACCCCATTTGCCTTGCAAAAAAAAAATCTAAAAAAAAACAAACAAAAAAAATCATCTAGTTTAGGGGCAGCTAGATGGTGCAGTGGGTAGAGCACCAGTCCTGGAGTCAGGAGGACCTGAGTTCAAATCCAGCCTCAGACACTTAATCATTACTTATCTGTGACCTTGGGCAAGTCACTTTAACCCCATTACTTTGCAAAAGAAAATCAACCAGTTTCATAGTGGCAAAACATTACACATCTCCTCTTTTTACTACCCAATTTTCAGAGGCATCAAGATAAAGGAAGACAATACATTAATGTGTGTATCCATGTTTATCAGGCATTGTAATCTTAAGATAACCATGTCAATACCACCCAAATATGATCCTGGTTCCTGCATAGATCTGTATATCATGGTGAGAGCCTTCTTCTAGATTCCAAGAGGTCCATGGATGCCACTAGAAGACTGTTAGCTTCCGGAGGACAGAGGCTATGTTGGATTTGGGGTGGGGAGGGTTGTTTTTGTTTTGTTTAGTTTTTTGCAAGGCAATGCAGTTAAGTGACTTGCGCAAAGTCACTAAGCTAGGTAATTATTAAGTGTCTGAGGCCAGATTTGAGCCGAGGTCCTCCTGACTCCAGGGCCGGTGCTCTATCCACTATGCCACCTAGCTGCCCTATGCTGGGGTTTTTTTGGTCTTCATATTCTCAGTTCTGGCACAGTACTGTGCCAGAAAATAGTAGGCATTTCAAAATGCTTATTTATTAACTGGTCCCTTGCTCTTGTTACAATGCTGTCTCACATCTGTTTCTAGCTATATGACTCTCCCAATGATATCTTAAAACCACTCCTTTTGGACAGGTCTTTATTGGCTCTGTGCTGCAGCTTACTCACACTCTCCATTCAGTCAGTCAATAAATAAAACATTTATTAAGAACCTGCTATTCACCTTACCATATGCTCCTCCGTGGACCTAATGCTTCAGAGAATGTGACATTCCATTACACATAACCCTATAGTATCACTGAAAAAAAAATTGGTGTTCAAAAAATAAGCTTTCTTTCAGAGAAAGTCTTGGAGTCATTCAAAAGTACAGCATAAATTCTTAAAGGTAAGCCAACTCCCGTTCTCATTAACAGTTTTGGGCCCATCTGACTAATATCTGTTCAAAATAGATTTGCTTATTTTGTTGTTGTTGCCCAGTCATTTCAATTGTATCCTATTCTTTGGGGTCAAAGATCTTAAAGTGATTTGTTATTTTCTTCTCCAGTTCCTTTTACAAATGAGGAAACTGAGGCAAACAGGGTGAAGTGACTTGCTCAGGGTCATACCATCTGGAACCAGATTTGAACTCAGGAAGAGGAGTCTTCCTGACTCTAAGCTGGGTCTCTATCCAATGCATCATTTAGCAGTCCATATTTACTTTTAGACCAGTTCTTCAGGTTGTCAACCAAATAGCCTATCCCATGTCTTCATCCATTCTACTTTGCCTATGCAGATGGTGATTACAAAAACTTTAGAGTGCTTCTGGATCTCATTTAAGAGACTCTGCAGTGTTCTGGGCTTGATGCAAACAGCAGAATGACTTCTATGAACAACAGCATCTAGAGAAGCTCATCTTCCATTTGGGTAGTACAACAAACATCCTCTCCAGGATGCAGTCCAGACTTCCTCTACCACACTCCAGGTCTTCACCCTGAAACCTCACTCCAGCCTTAGAATTCATATCTCTGAAGTATCCTCTGCCCTTGTCCCCTCATCGGATGGCTCCCCTTAGAGCAACATAGATAAATTTGAGAACCATTAACATAAAGGGAATAATTAAATCCACAGGAGCTGATGAAATCGCCAAGTGAAACGGTGTAGAAAGAAAAGAGAAGAATGTCAACCCTCTGGGACACCCATGGTTAGAGAGTGCAATCTGGAGAAGGATCCAGCACCTTGCTGCTGTTTGTCCTTTATTCTTGAAGAAGTTCATGGCATCAGGGATGTGATGCCGTGACATGCCAGTGAATTGGATTTAAGTGAGGGAGGGTTGTGCAAAGTGGCAAAAGGAAACAGAGGAGCAATCAGAGAGGTAGAAGGAGAACCAGGAGAAAGGAATGTCCTGAAAACTTAGAGAGAAGAAAGGTTTTTTTTGTTTGTTTGGTTGGGGTTTTTTTTTTAGGTTTTTGCAAGGCAATGGGGTTAAGTGGCTTGCCCAAGGCCACACAGCTAGGCAATTATTAAGTGTCTGAGACCAGATTTGGACCCAGGTACTCCTGACTCCAGGGCCGGTGCTTTATCCACTATGCCACCTAGCCACCCCCTGAGAAGAAAGTTTTAAGTAAGAGAGAGGGATCAGCAGTGACAAAGGCTGCCAAGAGATCAAGGAGAGTGAGGACTGAGAGAAGGTCATTGAGTTTGGCAACTAATAAACCATTGATATCTTTGGAGAGAGCAGTTTCAATGGAATGATAAGGTTGAGCAGGATTGTAAGAGGTTAAAGAGTAGGCTTATTGAGTTAAATTGAATCAGTTCTTATTATCATGAAATAGCTATCATTTATATAGTATTTTTAGCCTGGCAAAGTGTTTTATATCTATATTTCATTTGATGAATTGCTGAATATTAACGATCAGAGAGTACTACAGTTGAAATTCTCTCTGTTATTACATCTTTCAAGGAATATTGTTTGATTTTGCTGGACCAAAAAAGCATCTTCGTGAGCTTACCCTATCACTCTACTCCACAAAAAAAAATTTGATCTGTTGAAATTGGAAGGGGTCTTAGAAGTCAAATGATCAAAAAGTCAAAAGCCAATGGTCATTGAATCTCTGGGGCAACACTTCTGGAAGAAGCACCTCCCCCTACTTTACAAGGTCCCACATTTCATAAGAATGAGAGAGCATGCTAAGGCAAAAAGACTACTAGATTTTGGTCAGAGGACTTGGGTTCAAATCCTACCTCTATTCTGTGTGTTTTACAAATGTTATAAAAGAACTAGCATTTAAATGATGCTTTAAGATTTGCAAAGTTTTTTCATTTATTTTGTGCTTTAGGGTTTTAAATATCTTACTTTAAGAATAACAATATTTTCATTCTTTTTTTATTTGCATTCTTGTACAAAAGACCAGTAGGGAAATATTTTACATGATTGCACATGAATTAACTGTATCTGATTGCTCACCATCTCAGGGAAGGAGAAGGGAGGAATAGGACTGAAAACTCAAAACTATTTTTAATGTTTTTTAATTGTTTTAACATGTAATTGGAGAAAAAAATATAAATATGTATATAAGAAGGAAATAAATGCCCCCAAAAGACCAACAGTAATAGTATTTAAATAGTGCTTTAAGGTTTTAAAAATATTTTAGAATATTATATCATTAAAAATTAATAATAGCTAATATTAAAGTTTATGAATATTTTCACATTTTTATCCTAGATAGATAGATGGGTACTATCATTATTCCCATATTATAGATAAAGGAACTGAGATCAGAGTGGTTAAGGGGCTTACCTAGGTTCAAATGTCTCAGGTCACATTTTATTCCTGAGTCCCAGTAGTCTAGTCACTGCACAACCTATCTTCTGATACTATATGGAGACAGCTCTAATAATCAAGAAACTTTTCTTTAAATTCAGAGATAAATATATTGATCAAAGTGGCAGGAGCCAGAAAACAATTTATACAATGACTGCATCAATAGAAGAAAAAATAACAAGAAAAAGAAAGAAACTGCTGAAGGGTGTATAATGGTATTGATCAAGTTTAGTCTCAAAGTAGAAATGAGATAATGTTCCTTCATTCCTTTTTTACAGAACTGGGGGCCTATGGATATGGAACTTAGCAAAGAGTCATGCAAGGGGGATGTGTTGGTGAGCTTTTTTTCTTTTTTTCCCCTTTTCTATCTTTTTTTAGTCTTTGTTAGAAGAATAGGCTCTCTGAGATGAGCAGAACCAGAAGAACATTCTATACCCTAACAGTAACATAGGGGTGATGATCAATCTTAATGGATTTGATCATTTCACCAGTGCAACAATCAGGAATAATTTGAGGGTATTTGTGATGGAGGATACCATCCGAATCCAGAGAAACAAAGACCAAAAACTATTACCTCCAATTTAAAAAAAAAAGTAATCTTATTATATAATTTTGCTATCTCATACTTTATTTAAGGATATGATTTCTCTCTCAACACATTCAATTTGGATCAATGTATAGCATGGAAACAATGTAAAGACTATCAGACTGCCTTCTGTGGGGGGTGAGGGGAAGGAAGCAAGATTAGGAGGAAAATCATAAAATTCAAAATAAATTTTTTTTAAAAATTAAAAAAGAAGAATAGGCTCTCTGAGAAAGGGAGGAGCAAAAGATATTAATAATTTTTTCCTATAAAAAAGTCTTCCTTGGGGCAGCTAGGTGGCGTAGTGGATAAAGCACCGGCCTTGGAGTCAGGAGTACCTGGGTTCAAATCCAGTCTCAGACACTTAATAATTACCTATCTGTGTGGCCTTGGGCAAGCCACTTAACCCCATTTGCCTTGCAAAAAAAAAAAAACAACCTAAAAAAAAAGTCTTCCTTTCCTTCAATTATACAATATTTGTTGTTGTTCAGTTGTTTTGCAATTTTGATCTCTTTTTGGAATTTCTTGGCAAAAATCCTGGAGCACTTTGCCTTTTCTTTTTGCAATTCATTTTACATATTGAGGAAATGGAGGCAAAATGGGTTTTAAGTGACTTGCCCAGAGACACCCAGCTAGTAAGTGGCTGAGGTCAGATTTGAACTAAGAAAGATGAGTCTCCCTGACTCCTGGCCTGGTGCCACCTACCTGCCCCACAGAATTCTTTATTCTCTGTTAATACCCCCATGTGAAGGTGATCCTCATTTCTTCTAAGCAATGTACAGGTACTGATAGATCCCACCAATCATAAAAAGGCTTTGTGCCTGAGCCCAACTGAAGAGTAGCCTAGAGAAGCATCATGAAGGTCTTCATCTACATTATGAAATACTTGGTCAAAATAAGGCATGGAAATATCTCTATGGCATAAGATTGTACGGATTTAATCCAACCAACCCAAGAAGCATTTATTAAGCACCAACCATGTGCTAGCACTGCTCTAGAAACTGAGAAAACAAAAAACATAAATGAAACTGCCCCTGCCTTAAAGAGCTTACATTCTACAATTTACAAAAGATCATGATGATAATCTGAAGTGGAACAAGGGCCAACAGCAATAAAAGTCATTAGTCTTCCGAAGTATCAAAGTCACATGGGAAACCCAGTGGAAAAAACCTCTGGAGCCAGGGGAAATGACTTCACATCCCACTTATGTTATGAACCTGTGTAACAAGGGACAGGTCATTTGCTGAACTCAGTTTCTTCATCTGTGAAATGAAGGAGGCTATACATAGAGGACTTCTGAAGTCCTTTCCAGGTCTACATCAATGATCTTATGAATCCCCCATGCACACTAATGGTAGTCAATAAACAGGAGTCTGACCAGAATCAGAGGAGAGAGATTAGAATGGCTTACTTCTGGGAAGCCATGAAGCGCTTAGAAAGATGCCACACAGTTTTCTGCTGCAAAAGACCATCACTTAGTACCATCTTTCTCCTGGTGGTGCTGTAGGGCTGTGAATCATTGAATTCTATGAGCTCAGAAATGTCACAATAGCAGGTGAGCCAGAGGGCAAAGGAAAAACACATGGAAGGTATAAGAAGACTGGAGCGTGTTGCCAATAATGCCTTATGTGCAGGAAGTGGTACAAAAGACATCATTAGGGATGAGTAAAACCAGAAAAGAGGGGGGCAGCCACATATGGTGAGAAAAAGGGAGATGAGTTATAAAGCCCAAATACTACACTAAGAACAGAAGACCGAGAAGACAAAAAAAAATAGGTGCCTGGAAGAAGGCATCCAGCAGATTGGGTGAGTAACTCATAGAGAATTTATAGGGAGATATGAATGACACGGGATAAGAAGGCAGAGCAGGGTAAAGATCTGCCTGGTCAAGGGACACTTGGTTGGCAGCAGAAATTCATCAAGTTAAAAAGTTCAGACTATTTCACCAGGATCCCTTCAATTAGTCATATCCAATCCATATAAAAGCCAAATTGGTATTCCTAAAGCACAGATCTGACCATTTCCTTCTCCTGCTCACATCTACTTCTATCTGACTCGTATTCGTCATTAAAATTCCTTCACATGCTGGTTGCATTGGAGAAGTTCAACCCTTTTTTCCAAGATTGGCTCCTCATTGCTTTTCCTCACATACTGTGCTCAGCCAATTTTCTGATTTACTTATGTGATACTGCATCTTCCACCTGCATGGATGGATGGAAGGAAGGGAGGGAGGGAGGGAAGGAGGGAGGGAGGGAGGGAGGGAGAGAGGGAGGATGGATGATGGATGGATGGATGGATGGATGGATGGATGGATGGATGGATAGAGTATTTATTGAAGACCAACTATGTACAAAGCACTGTGCTAAGAAAGAACAGTGTCTATTCTCAGAGAGCTCAGATTCAACAGAGGGAAAAACACAGGGAAAAAGAAAACAAGTATTTAGGTAGTGGTACTTAAGTGGCAGGCTCTATACCTGAAAGACAATACACATGAAAAGTTTCAGCTACAAGTCAGATAGAAAGGCCTTAGAGTCCTTATGGTCCTCTTCTATTATTTTTTTTTTAGATTTTTTTTTCAAGGCAATGGGGTTAAGTGGCTTGCCCAAGGCCACACGGCTAGATAATTATTAAGTGTCTGAGGTCGGATTTGAACTCAGGTCCTCCTGACTCCAAGGCCAGTGCTCTATCCACTGCACCACCTAGCCGCCCCTTCTTTTATTTTTTTAAATCAAAGCTTTATTCTTTATTTTAGGTTTCTTTTTGCAAGGCAATGGGGTTAAGTGGCTTGCCCAAGACCACACAGCTAGGTAATTTTTAAGTGTCTGGGGCTGGATTTGAACTCAGGGACTCCTGACTCCAGGGCCGGTGCTCTTCTTTTAATGTCATTTCCACTGATAAAATAATTTAAGTTTCTGTTGAGGAACCATTTATTAGGAACAAGGACTTTGGGGACAAGTACTTTCTTTTCTGGTTCTTCATAGATGTGGCACCTGGAAGAGCATTTGGTAGACTTTGTTTCCTCAGGAGTTAATTCCCAGGACGATGTCTGAGGGCACTGGACTGGTAGCATTGTAATTTCCAGGCTCTTGGGTTCAAGGTCCTGGACTGTCTCCACAGGGAAAAGGATGTTCAAGGTATTGGTAGAGGCTTGACTTGCTCAGCCCATGCTTCCTCCTGTCTCTCCCCCCCGCCCCCCAGCATGCCTTGCTGGTCCAGTTAGGCTGACTTGTCTGACCTGTGATGGGAAGTTGATTGATAGGTAAGGATAGCTGCTCCCTCTTCCACAGGAGCCACCTTCCCAAATGACAACTGAGAGGATTGAGTCATCTTTGATTTTGTATCCCAGAACCTTATTGCAGAACCTGCAACGTATTCCATGCTTAATAAACGCTTGTTGAGCTAAAACTGATGAATTTTTTAAATGAAGACCATCCATTTTAATCTGAAGTGTGTAAAACACTTCACAAACATTAAAATACCATGAAAATTTCCAGTTATGGTCCGCTAAAAGCAGACAGGCCTTAGACATTCTGACTTTGTGACCCTGGGCTAGTTACTTCATTTCTCTGAGCCTCAGTTTACTCATTATAAAGTGGTAGAAATAATATTTATACTACTCTTCCAGGCTTGATACATAGCAAGCACCTTGTAAGGACCTAATGAAATGTGTACCTTTATTGGAACATCTATCAAAATAATGCAATAGGCACCTTTTTATAAGACCAAAGGAACAAATCCAACAATTCACCTCCTTCAATGTTAAAACCCATGGTTGAAATTAAATCCAAGATTATAGCTCACAGAGCTAGAAAAACCAACAGAGGTGTCCAATAGAAGGTGTCCCTTCTCATTGGCTTTCTTTTACAAGTGAGGAAACTGAGATGTAAGGAGACTTCTCTAAAGTCACATAGGTAATAAATATTGCAGGTAGAATGTGAACCCAGTTGCTCTGTCTTAGGACTCACTTCTCTTTCTATTTGGACAGCTAGATTACATAGGAGATAGAGTGCCCAGGAAGACCTGAGTTCAAATCCAGTCTCAAATACTTACTAAATGTGTGACCCTGGGAAAGTTACTCAGCCCTATTTGTCTCAGTTTCCCCATCTATAAAATGAGTTAGAGAAGGAAATAGTAAACCACTCCTATATCTTTGCTAAGAAAACTCCCCAAAAATGGGGTCACAAAGAGTCAGACACAACTGAAAAAAGACTAAACAACTGCAACAAAAATCTCTTTCCATTAAGCCAGCCACTGAATAGTCCCTTCCCATGACCTTCTCAATCTAAGGGATATGCTCTTGCCCAACCGCTGAAACCAGAATTTAGCTTCTTTTTCTCTTTCTATCCCAAAAGTTCATTACTGACATTTAGCAGAAGAGCCTGTCCAGCTCATCTTTGTTCCCAACTTTGCAGGGAAGAAGAAACACTGAAAAAAAACACAGTTATCAGGAATGAAATCCATGTAGTCCAAGTACTGGCTAATGGATTTTGGTGTATCTACCTCAGTCTCATGTTGCTTTTACCATGCAAGTCTAAAATACCCATAAGCCAAAATGCTTGGTATTATGAGTTGCCTTTGCTATTGTGTGTAGCATACGGTTCTATTACCCCTCCCAGATTAGTCAAACGAAGATCAATGTAACCATAAAATACAATGACATGTTAATGCAACCCTTAAAAAAGATAAAATGCCTTTTATCTCAGTCTTACGAAAACCTAATAAAGAATTAACAATCCATGAAGCCATGGAGTCTCACAGCTTTTCTTTATGTTAGGATGTCATACTCCATTAATTTTTAACAGACAGGCTTCCCCTGGCTTTGGGGTATCTTGGTAGCAAGCACACCTGGGTGATGATAATTCAGTGATATTGGTCTATACTACCTATGTGTCCTGGGCAAAGAGCTTGGGAAGGCCCAGCTGTGAAAAGATGGAGAAAACCTTAGCTGATCATTGTCATTATCATAGGTCCAAAAACCTGGAGCTGAAAAAAGACCTTGGAGGCTGTCTAGTTCAGCACCACCATCCCATTTTACAAATGGGGAAACTGAGACCCAGGGAGGGAGAACTCACACAAGATGACTCAGGTAGTATCAGAGGTGAAATCTGGAGTTTATGCCCTCTGACTCCAGAACCAAAGCTCTTTCTATTGGAATATGCTACTCAGAAAGATTTCTGAACATCTCAATGGAAATTTCATAGACTGACTGGGACATGAAGCCATGGCTTTGCCTGGAAAAATGAGAAGATGGGAAACAATAGCCTTTAAGGTTACTTTCAGGTTCCACGCTATGATGCTGTACTTTCCATGCTGTCTCTGCTGTGGGCTGAGTGGTGAAGCATAAATGTGTGGATATCATTCACTTATCTGGTGCTCTGAGAGGCAAAGGGGGATAGGGAACTTGGAGGCCCAAACACAGTCAATTATAGTTGAGACAAGACTGCAGTGATGAGCAACCAGAATCCAGAGCACTTTGGATTCCAGTTCCCAAGGCTAGAGTTCTGTGTTTACACAGCCCTTGCCCACAGCTCACTGACAGATTCTGACAGGCAGAACATGAGTTGTCACAAAGAAGCCCCAGGGCAGCTGTTCAATCCACCAGGACTAATGTCCCAGCATCTCCCTAGAAATCAAGACTCGGTGCAGGAGACGAGCTCTTTTTCCTGGATTTGATTCAGTTCTGCAAACATTTGTTATAGGCCTACTATATGCCAGCTACCACACTGAGTGTGGAGGATACAGAAAAAGAAATGTGCCAGTGCCTGCCCTCAAAGGACTTACATTCTACTGGGAAAGAACAGCATGAATTTATAAGTAAAAACAAAATTAAAGGAAGGGATATAGGAATGTTTGTGTTGAACACAGTGTGCTCTGATCCAATATATGAGAAATATAAAAAAATATGGTAAATAGGGCAGTTAGGTAGTACAGTGGACAGACACCAACCCTGAAGTCAGAAGAACCTGAGTTCAAATCTGACCTCAGATGTTAGGCATGTACTGGCATTATAACCTTGGGCAAGTCACTTAATTTTGACTGCTTTTCATCTGAACCCAGGTGGCTCTGGAGGAGAAAGTGAGGCTGGAGACCTAGCACAGTACTCTCTCACTCCAATCCAATTCGTGTGCTTGTCATGGCATCACTTCCCTGAAATCATGGTCTTTGAGAAGGAAGGACAAACAACAATATGGTAAATACAAAATGCAGTAAAGAATTGGAAATGAAGTCATTGTGATCCGTTGGGGAATTTTTGAGACGTGCTTAGCATAGCCATTTATGGGACATAGTAGATGCTTAATAAATATTAATTGATTAATTGATTTTGGAATATTCATGTCATAGAATGTTACTACATCATAAGGAATGACCAAAGAGATTGATTCTGAAAAGCTTCAAACATTGGAGATCTTACATAAATTCAGAGAAAAGTAAAACATAATGAGCATCTAGCTTCTACATAACACTACAAATTACAATATAATCTGATTTGATCCTCATAGCAACTCTGAGAGGTGGGTACTATTATTATTATAATTCACATTTTACAAATGAGAAAATTGAGTCAAACAAGGGTCTCTCAGGTTCACACAGTTAGCAAGTGTCTGAGGTAGGATTTGAACTCAAGTCTTCCAGACTGCAACCCCTGAGCTTGGATATATCCAATTGGCTGGATCCAATGAATGGAATAACAATTTATATAGAGGCTAAACTGAAAGGAGGGAGGCAACTAGGTAGTGCAGTGTGAATAGAGCAACAGACCTGGAGTCAGGAAGACTTGAGTTAAAGTTCAGTCTCACACATACTAGCTGCATGACTCTGGGCAAGTCATTTAACCCAATTTGCTTCAATTTCCTCACCTATAAAATGAGCTGGAGAAGAAAATGGCAACCCATTGCATTATTTTTACCAAGAAACCCCCAAATGGGGAACCAAACATGACTGAAACAATTGAACATCAAAAGCATTATAAGGGAAGACAATTGTCAGGTTCTTAAGAATTTTGCTCAGTACAATGGCCAATGATAACTCCTGAAGACAAGATGAAGCTAACTTCCCACCCACTGGCAGTCCTCTTTTTCTGTTCATATAGGACATTATTGATGTTTGTTAAATTCATATTAATAAGAGGAAGAATTTTAACTATATACAAAGTAGATGAAAACCAATAGGATTTGACCCTAGTCTATCTCTAGGAGAGTTTAAATCCTTCAGTCCCTGATTCTAAATTCATCATTCAGAGGGAGAATATAAATTCAGATTTTTTGACTTGAAGGCGAGCCCCACCATATCATGGTAAATGATCATCATTACCACCACCACCATCACAACCATCATCACCACCATCACCATCATCACCAATATAAATGTCATAATAGATGACACTTCTATAACATCGCAAAGTTTGCAAAGCAAAGTATTTATAAACATTATATACGCTTTATAGCTATTCTTCTAATTCCCACTCACTTTGGCATGCTGGACCCCCAGATGTCAGCTGACAACTTCTCCCCTAAGAAACCTTGGGGGCTGTAATGGTTTAGTGGGGTTCCTTTTCCAGCACCATACCTCACAAGTCTCCATTTTGTGCTTCTCAACCCCACCATTATCAGTTGTTATAAATTAATCACATTTTGTCAGTCAACTAGTTTTTTATCAAGGAAAAGAGAGAGATGGAGGGAGATGGAGTGAGGGAAGAGATAAGAAGGAGGGTTGGGAGGGAGGTTTATAATGGAAGAAGGCTGGAAAAGTAGAAAAAAGTTAGGATATGAGGCTTTATAAGCCAATCGGAGAAGTTAAGTGGCTTTCAAGAATAGATAATTCCTCTCAACGGGATAGTTGATATAAAATATACTGCCAAAAGTCTGTGACACACTCTCCCACTTGGACATATAGAGTCTAGGAAAAAGTGAACCCAAACTTAGAGGAATAACTCAGAATCCTTTGCTTCTGAAATGCTTTTCTTCCTTCATGAAGTTCCCCTTTGGGATATCATAGCTAAAAGGGTTCTAGGACAGTTCAAACGTCGATACATATGTCCTCGGTCACCAACGCAGACACGGATGCCAATCACTGCTTTCATAAGCCGTCACTAGGACCCTGTTAAGAACTCGAAATCCCCTAATTCCTTTTAGTTCTCTAAGTCATGTTCTGGTCGAGTAGGAAGGGGAGAAAGACAGTCTCTACTGCCCTCGCCAAGTGGTTCCCTCTTTGGAGCTTGGCCATTTCACATTGATTGACCAGATATTAGAAGACTTGCTGCTTTACATATACCAAAGCCATAAGGCATGACCAAAATCCTTGAACCAGTACAGACACATCTCCTACAAAGCATCATTCCATTTCATCGAATGACTTTCAAGGATATCTCAGACTGAATTGGATGGCCTCTGTTAATTAATTGATTCAATTGTGTTCTCAGTTAAGAGAATCACTTTAAGTGGAATAGAGTGATTCCTTGATTTGTCCAATTGAGACATTCTCCCTAATAAAGTTATCAGGGCTGGAGTATTATGTTATTTGCTTTAAGTGGAGTGAGATTAATTGATTGACTCAGTCTTACTCTTATATAACCATTATTAATTTGAGTCTCAAGACAACCCAGGAACATAAATGCTATTATCCCCACTTTACAGAGAAAATAGAGGCTAAGATAAGGATCTGTGGTCCCAAAATTCATCAATAATAAAACAGGATTTTTTTATTTTTATTTTATTTTTTTGCAAGGCAATGGGGTTAAGTGACTTGCCCAAGGTCACACAGTTAAGTGATTATTAAGTGTCTAAGACCAAACCTGAACTCAGGTCCTCCTGACTCCAGGGCCAGTGCTCTATTCACTGCATCACCTAGCTGCCCCTTTGTATCCAGCTCTTTACAGAGACACCTGATAGCTCAACAGATAGAGCATTGGACCTGGAATCAGGAAGACCTGAGTTCATATTTAGCCTCTGACATTGCCACTGTGTGATTCTGGACAAGTCATTTAACTTCTGCTTACTACAGTTTTCTCAACTGTAAAATGAAGCTAATGATCGCACCCAACTGTGAGATTCGTTATGAGAATAAAGTGAGATAATATTTGTAAAAGTGATCAGCACAGTGTCTGGCAAACAGTTGGGGTCATATAAATGCTTATTCGTCCTTTTAGTCCTCTGTGTAGAGCCCTACCCTCTACTCTAACCTGCCTATTACCTCAAGACTCAGATAAGATTTGAAGGGATTGAATGATTTTGTCCCAGATACACCCTGAGTACCCTGGAAGAAACCTGCCAGAAGGATCCTTATTTTACTTACTAAGAAAAAAATAGGAAAAGAATAAAGAAGGGCCAGAAGAAACAAATTCATATGTGGAATTGCTGAAAGCTCATTTAAAATGGAAATTAGTGTTCTCTTCCTAGGGCTTCTGCAGTATCTCAGTAGAAGCCAGACATCTGAGGGTTTAGACATTACCAACAGTAAGATCAGCTCTTTCCTCGCAGCAGCCATGGAAGGTAAAGACAGGGATTATTAGATCCATTTTACAGGTGAAAAACTAAGAAACTGAGTCCAATATGGTCCCACAGTAAGTGGCATTGGATAGTTGGGATTTAACCCTGGATCTCTCAAACCTGAGTCCAATATTCTTTCCATACAAATCAACCAATCAATCAGCAATCATTTATATAACACCAAGCACACTGCGCTATGCACTTGAGCTATAAAGACAAAAAAAGGAAACATCAGCTTATATTCCATAAGGAAATGCAATGACTCTTCAATCATTTAGTAAGGACCTACTATGTGCTGGCCACTGTATTAGGCAAAGACAGAAAAAACAAATTACCCCCCTATACTCAAGGAGTTTATAGTCTATCAGGAAAACAATAGGTCCATGCAAAATCATTCTTGGACTGGAATCAAAATTCTCTTCTAATATCCTTTTACCTCCACCCTCAGGTAGCACAGACAAAATTCCAGAGAGGCGGGCAGATGAGACTTACCGGAAAATCTCCTTGATTTGAGTACTGAATGACCCTAAAAAGACCACGGTCTGACACATTCAGCCACAAGGTCATCACAAGCCAGGAAAACCACTCTGAGTCAAATGCAAAGGTATCTTTCTCATTATTGATGTCACACTCAGACAGGATGATAAGATGGAAAGAACCCTGGCTCTTGAGTCAGAAGATCTGGGTTGAAAGCCAACTTTTAATATAAAACACCTGTGTGACCTTGGACAGGTCATTCTCCCCCTCAACTGATCAATCAATCAACCAATAAATATTTATTAAGCTATAGTAAGCAAAATAAGCTCAAGGAGTATACAACTCTTAAACTTAATTTAAAAAAAAAAAAGAGTAGATCGGACCAGGTGGCCTCTCGGGACTCATCTAGTTGTGGATCTAATAATCTTATGACTCAGTTTCCTCCTCTGAAAAATGAGGGAGTTGGACTAGAAAGTCTCTGAGGTCCCTTCCAACTCTAGAGTGGAATTAAGCATATTAGGCTGGAAAAATGACGACTTAGTGGGGATGTGCTTGTAGTCTTTCTTCAGGCTTTGAGCCTGTGATCTTAGAGCTCTGAGAATATTTCCATCCATATGAGCCAAGATAGAGAGAAGCAAAATATTAGGGGTGAATCCCAGGAAAACTCATCCCCTCCTTCACCTCAGACTCCAGGGTTCCCTAATGGGGTTTGGCCCCAGTGCAATATACTCAGAGATGAGGAGAGTACGTAACACGCTAAAGCAACTGCCGACCCTGTGACTGACTCATCCTAGGCTGGGACACGTGTATTATTTACACACTGCTAATGAAACATATTGGGTCCCTAATTGCAACCAGAGTAGGCGAATAAAAGGACATTTGGTTTGATTAGCATCTGAGCCTGGGTCAGGAGCATAGCCAAGATGAGAATGAGAAGGTGGGGAAAGGAGGAGGAGAGAATTCAATTGGCTTCTTCTCCATAGCAACCCTTTGGGCCCCTGCCCCCTCACCCTAACCCATCAATCTCAGAGCAGGAGTTGCCTGTTGAATAAGAAGTCCAGACTCTCAGAGCTGGGGACAGCCCTAGACACCATCCAGTCTGACCCATCTCTATACAGGAACCATTTCTATAATATTCTCAACGAGAAATCACTTAGAACCACAGAGCCAGAGTTCAAAGGAATCATTGAGTCAATTTTCATTAGAAGTCCTCCAGGAATAAGGAACTTACTGATTATGAATGCTAGATGGTAGGGACTGTTTGGATTTTAAGACTTCAAAAGAATAACTTGCCCAAAATGATAGAGGTCATTTTAAATATTCACGATGCAATGAAAACGGAGATACAATGACCATTTTTATTTCAGAGTAAAGTTGTATATATCTATTATATTCCAGTTGATATTCACAATGATTCTAATATTAATAAAGGTTAATAAATCCTACATCCAGAGCTGGTCCAATTGAATATGGTAACAGAACCCAGACTTCACACACACACACACACACACACACACACACACACACACACACAAATACATATATATTCCAGCCATGGTAAACATTATTCCTATTCACGTACTTTATGGTCCAGACAAAATGGCTCCCTTATTCTTGGTCACATATGAGACCCCATTTCCCATCCCATTTTTGTAATTTGTTGTCATTCAGTCATTTTGGCTGATTCTGACACTCTGTGACCCCATTTGGGGTTTTCTTGGCAAAAATTCTAGAGTGGTTTGCCATGTCCTTCTCCAATTCATCAAACAGATGAGGAAACTCAGGCAACAGGGTTAGTGACTTTCCCAGGGTCACACAACTAGTAAATGTCTGAAACCAGAATTGATGTTTTCTTGACAAAGATCCTAGAGTGGTTTGCCATTTCCTTCCCTAGCTCATTTTACAGATGAGGAAACTAAGGAAAACAAGGTTGAGTGATTTGCCCAGGGTCCCACTGCTAGTAAGAGTCTAAAATAAGATCTGATATTTTCTTGGCAAAGATACTAAAGTGGTTTTCCATTACCTCCTCCAGCTCATTTTACAGATGAAGAAACTGGGGCCAAACCAGGTTAAGTGACTTGCCCAGGGTCACACAACTAGTAAATTTCTGAAACCAGAATTGATGTTTTCTTGGCAAAGATACTAGAGTGGTTTGCCATTTCCTTCTCCAGCTAATTTTACAGATGAGGAAACTGAGGCAAACAGGGTTAAGTGACTTATCCAGGGTCACATAACTAATCTGTGACTGGGTACAAATTTGAACTTGTCTTGCTGACTCCACTGTTCCACCTAGCTGCCTTTGCAGTAGTTATCCCCCATTTTTTAAATGACTTCCTTCTCCATCTCTGCCTCTTAGAATCCCTGGTCTCCTTAAAAGTTCAACTAAAAGGCCACCTTATACACATAGCTGCTTTCATTCCTCCGTCTCTTAGTGTCTTCCTACTGCCAAAAAAAAGTTGTCTTTATTTTGAACGTAATTTGTATTTTGCTCATGTACCTGTTTTCTCCCCCATTAGAGTCTAAGCTCTTTGAGGGCAGGGACAAGCTTTCCTTCTCTCATTGTATCCCTAGACTCCATATGGCACTTCATGATGAATGGTGTTTGTTCTTCATTTTTGAAGAAGATCATGAGGTCAAGGAGGTGATGCCATGACAAGCATGTAAAATGGATTTGAGTGAGGGGCTGCCAGGCTAAGTCACTAAGTCACTTTCTCCTCCAGAGCCATCTGGGTCCAGCGGCCAGATGTGGATCAGGCCAACCGGAGATGGCCTGGATGTGAGGCAGTCAGGGTTAAGTGACTTGCCCAAGGTCACCCAGCTAGGAGCTGTCACACAGCCAGGTGATGCAGTGAACAGAGCACTGGCCTTGGAGTATAGGAGTTCAAATCCAGCCTCAGACATCTGATAATTGGGTACTTAATAGGTCTTTGCCCATTGATGGATTCCTATCCCTCAATGTCACAGATCCTGGATTGAATAAAATCCCCAGATTTTCAAGGTCAGTTATACTTTAGTATAAAATACAGAAATGCAGTATAGTATAACAGATTCAGAGCCTTGCACTCACACTTATCTTTCCTAGCTAAGTGTGAGCCCTTTGAGGGAAGCCACTTTTGCCTTTGCATTTCTGGAGCTTAGAAATCACGTTCAACAAATGATGGCAGAGGCTCCTCGGCATGGCCATCATTAACAACAGCTGGAGTTTGCCATGTAAAAGGAAATGGATCCCAAAGAAGTGGATGCCCAAGTCAATGGGGAGAAATATTCCTGGAAAGAAATAGATACCTGAGGACTCAACCAAATTCCTGCCAGTTTCTCAGCATCTACAATTGCCTGTGGAAGGATGCAGGGGCAGAGTCTGCCAGTACTCCTACCTGGGTATGGGAGATAATTACCACAAAAATGAAGATGGCATCCTTCCTTCTCCTCTCCCTGTCCTTCCAGGATGAGGGAATTTAATGAGGTTCCAAGGGTAAGCCCAAGGGCTCTACAGGCCACTGCCAATGAAGGATCTGAGAAGGGGATGCATCCGATGACCCAGGTTTGCCGTAATGCTCTAATGATCAATGGCACATGGTCCTTCCTGGAAGGATTGACCCACTTCCACATTTCTGCCTCTGCCTCCCTCAAAACAAAGCCTCTCCCAGAAGTTCCTGCTAGGCTTTTTCCTGTTCTTCCGAAATGAGCTCATTAATAAAAATCCATGTTCATAAACCAATTATTGAGAGCCCTCACCTGCCACACCTTTGTTAACCTCTCTGCACAAGATTGGAGTTCAAGAGATTTACAGAAGGGACAGTGGGTTTAAGAGTCTGGTTTAAGAGTCCCTTTGATCAGGGGTGGCTAGGTGGCACAGTGGATAAAGCACTGGCCCTGGAGGCAGGAGGACCTGAGTTCAAATCTGACCTCAGACACTTCATAATTACCTAGCTGTGTGGCTTTGGGCAAGCCACTTAACCCCATTGCCTTGCAAAAACCTAGAAAAATAAATAATTTTTTTTTAAAAAAAGAGTCCCTTTGATCCTGAGTTATACTGAGTGGAACTGGGGAAGGGCTATTTGCCTCTTCCCTCCCTCTTCCCAACCCCTTAGCTCAGATTTAGCCAGGCTCCACCTTGGGTTGTAGATGGATGGATGCCCATGTTTGACATCCATATGAGCTGCCCAGGAACATTTCCGAGCCACCATACCATGGACCAGGTTCAACAAAGCTAACAGTCCATGGACATCCCCTGATGTCAGGGCCCATTCAACAGCCCAAACTCCCACGAACCTCTTCCCCAACTGAGATTGTCAGCAACAAGAACTGGAATCCAACATCAACACATGCCTACTACAGGGAAATGGACTGGCTGCCCCTACCAAGGGCACATTCATCTTCACCCCCTTCCAAGCGAACACCTCCTTTCCACCTGGGAAAGCCGGCATGGTACAGTGGAAAGAATTTGACTTTGGAGCTGTTGCTGAATCTATTCATTTATGTCCCATGCTTCAGGACCCCATTTTGGGTTTTCTTGGCAAAGATATTGGAGTGATTTGCCATTTTTTTCTCCAGGCGATTTTAAAGATGGAGAAACTGAGGCAAACAGGGTTAAGTGACTTGCCCAAGGTCATAAAGTGAATCTGAAGCCAGATTTGACTCAGCAAGATGAGTCTTCCTCACTCCAGGTAGGGTGTTGACTTTGGATTTAGGGGCTCCAATTCCACCTCTAGCAATTGGGCAATCACTTAACCATTCTGGTCCCCAATTTTCCAATTTATAAAACAGAGGAAGAGAAGCCTTGAGAGCTGGTGTGGTCTCTCCCTGGGACGAGGATGCTGCTATGTTCAGAATAAATGAAACTGGGGTTAAAGGACCACTGTTCAAATCCAGTCTCTGACACTTCATTCTGATGTAAATTTGGGCAAGCTACTTCCTTTCTCTGGGTTTTAGTTTTCTCAAATGTAAAAAAATGAGGGGGTTGTTCCTAAGGTCCCTTTCAGCACCAGTTCTGTGATCCCATGATCCTATATATGGGCACTAGATGAAAAGACAGAAAAACAGATTTCCAGGGAACAAATGAAACCAAGATGGGGCTGGGAAAGGGGGAGTGAACAAGAGCATTTAATCTAATTAGGTGCTATTTCGATTTCTTCCATGGATTGCTACCTACATCCAATCTTTGCAGGAGAATAAAGGGACGTAGGAGCTATTTTAGTTCTTCTCCGGAAGGATGGGAGCTAGGGAGGTTCCGGATATGCAGATGAAGGAAGAGACATGGAGGAATTGATGTCTCTTTAAAAATCTGGATATATTAATCAATAGAGATGTGAGGGGGGAAAAACTCACAGTTTTAGAATTACCTGGTATTTACCTCCAGCAGCCCCATTCTCCCATTCATAATGAGCTCCTTGGATGAATTATGGGATGGGACTCCTTCCCAGAACCAGCCATTACTCCACACTCCTCAGATTGATGGAGCAGAGTTTTATTCTTTGGTCTTCTCTTAGATACATGTATATGCATACAAAGTGAACTGGTGGTTGGTTACTAATGAAGAGGCATCCTCAGAAGCTTGGCAGAAACAGGGTACTGAGCCAATCTCCCTGTCATGGCAGTAACTTTGAGTTATGGAGGAAGGGCAGCCTAATGGATGATCATTGGTGGATGCTAGGGCCCCCAAGGGGATGTGTCAATCCCATGATGGGTTGGATGAAATTTCCTGGGGCTTTGAGGATTTTCCTAAGTCTGTGACACAGAAGAATAACAGATAGAGGGCTAGAGAGGAACAACTCCCTCATTTTTATAGAAGACTGGTGCCCAGAGACCTTAACTAATTTGCCTAAGGTCACACAGCTAATAAGTAACAGTATTAGAATTTGGTCCTCTCACTCCAAATGCAGTTACTAAATTATTTCGCCTATAACATTCAGGGATTTTCAGGTTTCATTTGCCCTGAGTCAAGGTATGAAAACATATCTTTTCATTCCTCAGATTTTCCCATTCAGTGATATTAATACCAATAACAGTAACAGAAACAGTGAAATAGGCACTTTAAGATTTATAAAGCATTTTATATATGTTATCATATTTGGTTCACCCAATAGGCTTAGGAGGAAGGTGCTATTATTCTCATTTTACAGGTGAGGTAATTGAGGCAAACAGAAGTGAAGTGACTTGCCCAGGGTCACACAACTAGTATCTCAGGTAAGATTTAAATTCAGCACTTCCTGATTCCAATTCAATTGCACCACCACCTACCTACTCACTGGTTTAAAAGGAGTAAATGCCTGTTTTTAAAGCCTATACTGCTACCACCTTTCTCTTTCGGAATAATTAAAAAAACACTTTCTCCCATCTTCACCCGCCTTTCAACTGAATACTTCCTATCCAACTGGGGAAGCCAGCATGGTACAGTAGAAAGAATTTGACTTTGGAGTTGTTGTTGAGTCATTGCGTTTATGTCCCATATTTCACAACCCTATTGGCAAAGACACGGGAGTGGTTTGCCATTAGCTTCTTCAGGTCATTTTACAGATGAGGAAACTGAGGCAAATAGGGTTAAGTGACTTTAGAATGTCAAAAAACAAAAGAAAAAGATACTCTCTCTCCCATAGATTCATTCTTAGAGGGCTACTGGACTTTTTCAGAATAGACTTAAAGGTAAGCAAAATAGAACCAGAAAATGAGGGCCTCAGTTAAAGGAAGAAGGACCAGAGAAGTGAGAGTGGAGCTTAATGGAAGCTAGGGCAGCAGATATCGTAGAACAACCAGTATAAGGATTTTTTGACATGGGCAAAGGATTAGAAATTAGCCATAGGCTCAGAATGATTAGATAAAAATATAGCATAGCAGTAAGAAGAGCTCTGGATTTGGAGTCAAAGGATTTAGATTCAAATCCCAGTTCAGCCAATTACTCACTATCTACAGGGCCTTGGATAAATCAATTAACTTTTTTTGAGACAAAGTTTCCTGAGAGAGAGAGAGGGAGGGAGAGGGAGAGGGAGAGGGAGAGGGAGAGGGAGAGGGAGAGGGAGAGGGAGAGGGAGAGGGAGAAGGAGAGAGATGGGCAGATGAACTGATGAATAGATAGATGATAAAGAGAGATAGATGATAGATACATAGATACATAGATACATAGATACATAGATACATAGATGATAGATACATAGATGGATGGATGAATAAAAGGGATTGGCAGGAAGTGGGGAGACAGATTTGGAACTATATGAGGAAAATCATTAAATGTGCCATATGCTTTGACTCAGGTATGCCATATTACCCCAAAGGATCAAAGATTTTAAAAGTTTATAAAAAATCAACCTAGTAAGCATCAAATTCTACACCACTGCCATATTGTTTTTACAACTTTGTTCATTGCACATGCCTATTACCAATACCAATCTTGGGGGCTTTCCATTTAACATCATTTCATATAAACATTCTCATAAAATACAAGTGTTTTCAGAAACTGGAATATCAAATTCTGTGGGATTAAGGACAGACAATTTCCAGATTTAATAAACTCCAAGATTTAACTGTTTCACAGAATAACAACATTTCAAGGATGGAAAGGGACCTCAACCTATTCTTGACTGAGAATCCCCTCTACAAATACACACAACTACATGCATATACTCTCAAGGATACACACAGAGAGACACACACATACACACATATACACACAGGCCACTGTTTTCAAGGATCATCCATTTTAAGATGGAAAAGACAGCATTGAACAGGAAAAAAAAAAGCATTGAATCTTGAGTCAGAGGTCCTGGGTTCAAATCTCTCAGTTGACGTTGACACTTCCTATATCACTCTGAGAAAGTCACTTAAATTCTTTGGGGCAATCCAAGTGGATTGATCCTAGAGCATGGAGTCATGAAGACCTGAGTTCAAATCCAGCCTGTGACAGTTACTAGTTGTATGATCCTGGACAGATCACTTGACTTACAATCGTCTCAGTTTCCTCATTTGGTAGATGGAGATATTAATAGCACTGACTCCCAGGTGTTATTAAAGGTGTGAGGATCAAATCAGATAATATTTGCAAAAGTGTTGAACACAGTTCTTGATACGTGGTAAACTCTAAATAAAAACCAGTTATTATCATTATTATTATCATCATCATTATCATCATTATTATAAAGTTGTAAAGCTAAAAGATTGAATTCTAAGGCTTCTGAGGTCCCTTGAAAGGAGGTGGTCTTGGAGAAGAACATTGGACCTGGTTCAAATCCAGTTTCTAACGCATACTAGCTATATGACCCTGGGAGAGTTACTTAGCCTCTGTTAGTTTCAGCATTCTCATCTGTAAAAAAAAATAAGGAAAATTAAAACGCCCTTCTTCTAGGGTTATTGTGAGGCTCAAGTGAGATTATTTTAAAGCACCTAGCCCATAGTAAGCACTAGATAATATATTATAATAAAATAATGATTATTATCAACAATAATTAACAATAATAATTATTGTTACAAATGCTACATAATATATTAAAATAATGCCATATAATATCACTATTATACATTATAATATTGTCATTTATACAAATATTATATATTACATTATAATAAATATTAGTAATGACAATAAATCTATGTTCCTATCTCACAACCTAATTTGAGAGTTGAGGAAGGCTCTGAAAGTCACTTGCATGAGGTTGCACAGCATAGTAAGTAAAAGAGCTGGGATTTGAAGTGTTTCTGCTTCCAAAACCAGAGTTCTTTCCATAGTTCCCATCCCTAGGCTCTGAGATGCTGTGATTCTCTGAATCTTTCCTAGGATAGATTTTCTTCTTCCCCTTGATTGTGCTCCTGCTCCCCTTCCTGAGGCCTTCTGGGTCAGTGGGCATGGGTAAATGCCAACAGGGCAAAGAGCCATGGTACCGGCCCTGGGGGAAGCCCCAGGTATGGCCACTCACAGAGCGGACAAGCTGAACCAGCCCCAGCTTTCCAACATTCCCACTGACCTGCCCTGTCAGACCCAGGATGGCATGCGAGTTGACTAGAGATGGCAGTGTTGGCAGGAAGGGCAGAGAGTTGGGGAAAAACAGCCAACAGGAATGCACAGCATGGTTTTAAAAGCCCTTAGCATTGGCAGGAGCTCCATGGTGAACATTGAAGGCTGACTTCTCTGAACTTGGAGAGCCAGAGAAGCACCAGAAGGTACTTTCAAATCTCCCCATGTTCTCAGTGGTGCTAATTCCCACTCTTGCTAACTGGAGCCAGCCTCTGGCTTGGGTCCCAGAGCCCTGCACGTGTTTCAGGGGGGCTACTTGAGGGTTCTGAGCCTGCAACTTACTCCTGGGGAGTTTGGGGTTTGTGCCCCCTCCCCTTCCCCCAGAACCAAGAAGAGCATTATTTACCGGTTGATGAGTTAACAGATATAAGAACAAGGTACAAAGCCTCAGGTTCTTGTCGTCCCAAATTGATTTCTCCCACTATACCCAGGATGGGATTATGAAATAAATTTCAGCCTGAACCAGAGAATTCAAAAATATTTGGATCAGAGAATCATGGATCTGGAGTTCAAGGAAATTTCAAAGTCATACCTTTATTTTAAAGGTCACAAAACAAATTCCTAGAAAAGTTAAGGGACTTGCCCCGAGTCTCACAGATCTTCCTGACTCAAAATCCAGTCCCTTACCCATGATATCCAAGCTGCTCCTCCATCATAGTACTCTCAAGTTTAGAGCTGGGATCTCTAAATTTAGACATTAGAAACAATCTAATAAAAATAATTTAATTTACAGATAAAGAAACTGAGTCCAAAAGAAGATAGGTGATTCAATCAAGGTCAAGCAACTGGTAAATAACAGAGCCAAAACTTGAACCCATATTCTCTGACATCAATTTTCTTTTGCACTTCAATATGCTACCTCTCTAATGACCCAGTCTAAACCTCATCTTACAAATATGGAAACCGAGGCCCAAAGAAGGAAGAGAGACCTGCTCAAGATTACACAAGTGCTAAGTAGCAAAGAAAGGATATGAACTCGGATCCCAAATCCAGTACTTTCTCTACAGTCCTGTACTACCTGCGCCTACTGTGCTGAGCACTTTTAAAATATTATTTCATTTGATCCTACAACAACCCTAGGAGGCTGGTGCTATTATTATCTATTAACTGAGACAAACAGAGGTTAGATGACTTGCCAGGATCATTAAAGTTAGTAGGAGTCTGAGGCAGGCTTTGAACTCAGATCTTCCTGCCCAGGGTCATAAAGGTTAGTAAGTAGCTGAGGCAGGTTTTGAATTCAGACCTTCTTGTTAGTTAATCATTTATTAATTGCATTCTATGTGATAGGCACTGGGGATATAAAAACAAACAAACAAAAAAGATGGAGTGCCCCTGCCTAGGAATGCTTCTTCATATATAGGTCATATCAATTTTCTGTCATCTCTTAGGATCCTAATTCAAGTCCCAAGAAGCCTTCCCTGACCACTCCAACCCTCACTGATCCTTTCTGTTTCTGGCCTCCAAAGAGAGTAACACACCCATTCCTCACTAGATTATCTCATCCCTTCTCTTATAAGCACGTCATCCCCTCCCCAGACTGTAAACTCCTTGCAGATACCTTCTGCTTCTCTATTTCCCATAATGTCCTGCCCCAAGTTTGTTGAAGGCAGGGATTTTTGTCTGCATATTCCTAGAGTCTGAAATATTATCTTTTTTTATTCTATTTTATTTTGCTTTTTGGAAGGCATAGAGTTAAGTGACTTGCCCAAGGTCACACAGCTAGGTAATTATTAAATATCTGAGGCCGGATTTGAACTCAGGTACTCCTGACTCCAGGGCCAGTGTCCTATTCACTGCACCACCCAGCTACCCCCCAACTATCATAATATTTTGCACATACAGTAGGGCCTTAATATATGTTTGTTGAATTGAACTAAATAATTCACAGACCTCAAAGCGTCTCCGTAAGGATTTATTTTTCTTCCGGTAAAGAAACTTTTTTACTTAAAAACCTGTTGGTTGAAGTTTTGCTTCCAATCACATATGGAGAAGCTGATTTTTCTGGGCAATCTGATGCTAATTTAAGAATTCTATTCCTCCCTATTTTAAGCAACTTAAAATATCAAAGCTTTGCAGAAGGTGAGAAACACTCTCCAGGGTATTCTGGGGGTTCATACAAACCAAAAGAAAAAGAAAAGGTAAGCAAGGGCTAACATCAAATCTGAGTTATTCTATGTAATCAAGGGATGTTGCCATTGGGCATAAGGTCCAGCTTCAACCATGGAAGCTCCATCCAGGTCAAGCCCACCCTTCCAGTGCAATTATTCAGGAGCCCTACGAAGACTCCATAAGACCTCAAAGGAAACCTTCTCATTCAGAACATGGGCTCATGTTATCTTCGGAGCACATCTCCTATATCAGACCTTTCCCAGCCCCCTCCCCACCCCAATCGCTAAAGTCCTCTCTCCCCACACCAAATTATTTTTTATCTACTTGTATGGGTACATGGGACTCTACAAAGACAATACTTTTATAGATAGTCCTAGCAACTAACAAAATTGGCCACGCAATGTTGTTCAGTTGTTCAGCTGTATCTGACTGTCCGTGACCCAATTTGGGGTTTTCTTGGCAAAGATAGGAGTGTTTATCATTTCCTTCTCCAGCTCACTTTACAGATGAGAAAACTGAGGCAAACAGGGTGAAGTGACTTGCCCAGGATCACACAACTAATAGAGAATATGAGGCCAGATTTGAACTCATGAAAACGAGTCTTTCTGATTCCAGGCCTGGTGTTCTGTGCACTATGGCCCCACCTGGAATCCTCTTGGCACTAATAAAGATGTAAAGACGTGCTTGTCGGATGGATAGATGGATGGATGGATGGATGGATGGATGGATGGATGGATGGATGGATGGATGGATGGATGGATGGATAAATGAATGAATGAGTGAGTGAGTGAGTGAGTGAATAAGTGAGTGAATCTTTGGATCAGAGCTAAGATGATGTGACCGTGATACTCTCGGGATCTTTTCTTCCTCCTCAAATATTCCCAGAGCATTTTGTCTAGAACTCTCCTTTGTCCTCATCACCCCTGCCACTACTTTGTATTTACTTAAAGAATCATAAGATCATAGACCTAGGGCTAGGAAGACACTCAAAAGTCATCTAGTTAAACCTTTTATTTTTACAGATTGGGGAAATTGAGACCCATGGAGGTTAAGCACCTGTCATCTCTGTGTGACCTTAGACAAATTACTTCCTCTCTCAGGGTATTATCTTTCCCATATTAAAGTGGGAAGATTATATTTGATCATCTCCACAGTCATATTCAGCTCTGAAATTCTAAAATTCTGTGTAATATAGGATGCAAGACAGCATCTAAGCTTAGGAGTCTAAATAAGGAAGGTAGGGAGGGATGGAGGAAGGAAGGAAGGCAGGAAGGAAGGAAGGAGGGAGGAAGGGAGGGAAGGAGGGAGGGAGGAGGCAGAAAGAAAGGAGGGATGGAGTATAAAAACATTTAGTATATACCAGGTCCTATGCTAAATGCAAGAGAAAAAGAGAAGCAATCTCTATTCTTCAAGGACCTTGTATTTTAAAAAGAAAAAAATATATAGATAAATTATATTAATTTACATATATATATATTCTGTTCAGAATAACATTTTAATGTATAATATAAAATATATAGGGTTACAAAGGAAACCAAGCATATTAAAATGCAATTAGATAATAGATAGATATAGATAGATAGATAGAGAGAGAGAGAGAGAGAGAGAGAGAGAGAGAGAGAGAGATGATGGATGGATCAGATCTAGCTGATAAATTTTTTTTTAAATTCATAAACCACCATTTAAAAATCCTTGATTCAGGGCATCACAAGCATGTTAAGTAGATCCATAGAGCAGTCAACTGACCTATCTTTTCCAGAAACAATGATAATATTGATTTGATTATCATGCCCAGAGCAATAAATAAAGAGTGGGGAGGGGCATGGAAGGGGGTATGCCAGCAGCACAAGGCAGATGGCCAGATGCCCTGGGTGAACAACTGAGTAGGATATGAAATGAAATACTGTCTAGGAGCTAGGGTTGGCTAATTTGCATTCACTCAGTTACCAATCAATATGTCTGGACCCATGGCAGTACCTCCAAAAATGAGCAGATTCACTTCCCTTAAGACCAGGGGCATAGAATCTTGAGGTCCAGGTCCAGGATACTGATCCAGGAATGGAGTAAAACTGAGCAGGGGAGACACACAGACCATAAGACAGCCTGGATAGGATATGAAGATAAAGTTTCATGTGGGGTCTGGGACCAATCAACATAATGAGCTAAAGGATACTCGAGACACCACTGCCTCACATTAATATACCTTTGGGGAAGCTATAAACTGGCCCAACTACACCTAAAATAATTTGAAATTATATCTAAAAAGCAACTAAACTATACATAACCTTTTATCCAGCAATATCCCCCAAAAGGCATATACCCCAATTAAGTCAGAGATAGAGGGAAAGTTTCCTTACAAATGACTATATTATTTTGTTGTCCTTCAGTCACTTTTCAGTTATATCTCACTCTTTATGACCCCATTTGGAGTTTACTTGGCAAAGATATTTGGAGTGGTTTTATATTTCTTTTTCCAGATCATTTTACAGATGAGGAAACTGAGGCAAACAGGGTGAAGTGACTTGCCCAGGGTCACACAGTTAGCAAGTGTCTGAAGTCGGATTTGAACTCAAGAAGAGTCTTCCTGATTCCAGGCCTGGTGCTCCATCCACTGCACCATTTAACTGCATTGATCACATTCAGCAAAGAACTAGAAACAAAAGTGATCAACTGAGGGACGACAAGACAAATTGTGACATATATAGGCAATGAAATATTATTGCATCCTAAGAAACAATGTCTGTGAAGCCCTCAAAGAAATTTGGAAGACTTGTATGAACTGACACAGAGAGAAATAAGTAGAACCTAGGCAGCAAGGTGACCACAGGTCAGTACAACAAAACAATCTGATCAATGCAGAAATTAATCATGACTTTGAAAGACTGATGATGAAATATTCTCATATTGTCTCATCTCCTTAAAACAACCCTAGAAAGTAAATGTTATTATCATTCTTATTTGAAATTAGAGGAAACTGAGGCAGGAAGAGGTTAAGTGATTTGCTCAGTGTCTGAGGTCACATTTGAATTCATGTCTTCCTGACTCCAGTCCCAACACTCTTTCTACTCCTCAACTTAGCTGTCCAGTTCCGCCAGTGGATAGTGGATGTGTCTGAAAGAGCTAGTGAAAAACCATGATATTCATCATGGATGTGTCAAACCCTGAAAATAACTAAAATTGATAACAAATATATATAGGTATATAGATATAGATCTGCATATATAGAATACATATAATAATATTACAATGGAAGCAATATATAATGGAAGAGAGGGGGCAGCATCTAGTATAAAGTGTTAGGGAAAGAGCTGCACATCTAGAAAGCATTTTTATAATATTTTAGCAGCTTTAATCAATACTAGAGATTTCATCAGCCCATGCATGTTTCTATCCTAGTCACAAGTGCTTACAATATATGAATTCCATATATATATATATATATATATATACATATATACATATATATATTGACTTCTTCATATTTCCTAAAAATACTCATTCTTCCTTGTAAGTGTTCACATATTTTAAGAAAAGTAAGTTCAAAGTTTATAGGTAAGAATATTCTGTGGTTATTTTACATTGTCATTTAATTAAAATACCATTGTTATGAACTATTTGTCATCTGGCTGACCGGTTAAAACCATATAGGTGGGGGCTCATGAACCATAATTTGGAAGGAATTTCGATCTCTTCCAAGATAGCTAGTGGAAGAGGACAGAATAAAAAGGACTGTACTCTAGATCAAAGGATGGTGCTAAAAATTGAATATCATTATCCAGATGTTTGTGACAAAGGCAGAATCCAGCAAGACTGTTCCCTCTTAATTCAGGACATTAAGCCTCTGTTAATATAGCATTAGGTCGCTAAGTGATACAGTGCTCCTAGCCTAGAGTCAGAAAAAATGATCTTCCAGGTTTAAATCCAATCTTGGGCTCTTATTAGCTGTAGGATCCTAGATGAGTCATTTAACCCTGTTTGCCTCAGTTTCTTCATCTGTAAATTGAGTTAGAGAAGGAAATGGCACCATATCAGTATCTTTGGGGGAAAAAAATCCCAAATGGTATCACAAAGAGTTGGACATAACTGAAATGACTACAAAGATAAGCCTAGGATTATTATTTTGGGGAAGAGTTGGCTGCCATTTTTAACTCATGTCAAGTTTACAATCCACCAAAACCCCAAGATATTTTTCAAACAAATTATCACTTAGTTATGTTTATATCTTCCTATCTTTTGTACAATCGATTTTTTGAATTCCTGTCTAACTTTATATTTCTCCCATTCAACTTACTCTAACATGTCAAGATTTTTTGTTCACTCTCTTTTCCTTCATCCAACATCTACTTATCTCAATCAGATGAACTGTCTACAGGATAGCTTCTTCCCTGAACTCCTCCAAAGGCAAATGATCAAAATTCCAAATTCCAATTAAAATTCCATGACCAAAGTCATGGGTATTGGGCCACACAGAGGTGTGGACATTTTGAGTAAATCCAATGTTTCCTAGGCTAAATTATTCATTCTGAGCTTCCAAATTTTCCCCTTCCTGTCTATTTATCAAGGTCATCCAAGCATCTGCCAAGTGAAAATCCCACACAGATCCACCATGTTCCAGAAGAGAAACAGAAGACAACAACGTGCCTCTCAATCTCATTTGCAGCAATTTCATGAGTTGCAAAAATATTCACAGAATCTGATACATATTCAAAAAGTACAAATCTCCACAGGACATACTGGAGCCCAAAGCCTTGGCTGACAGGTGATTGGGGGACAAGATGGGGAGGGGTGCTGCAGGAAGGAGAATTTCCACTAGACCCAAGTTTAAGAAAACACAGAATCCAAATTGAGAAAATAGACTCAGGATTGAATCTCCACTTTGCAAAATAATTCATCAAAGGCATTCTTTAAATAGCGAGCTCTCTTGGACTCAGTTTGGTACTATGGAAGGAACACAGACTCAAGTGAGTCAGCTCTGAGCTGACTTTCCCCTGGGATTCCACATCAAATGAAGGGGTTGACTAGATGCCTCTGAGGTCCTTTCCAACAGACCTTTGATCTTGTGATTGAAGCTTCAATTTACAAAAAATTCAATTCTTTCATTCATTCAATGAAGGAGGAGAGATACCAAATTGAGATAAGACATGGTCCCAGTTCTCTTATAATTCGCACAAACCTAGCTGACTACAATGCAATCTAAGTGTGTTAGGGAGATAGGCTAACAAAACTATCATATAACTAGAATTACAAGGAATCCCTGACACCAACTAGTCCAAATCCCAACCCCTCCTTTACCAAAGAAGAAATTGAGGAAGACTGTCAAGTGGCTTGTTCAAATTCCCACAGGTAGAAGTTTTTTTTTTATTAAAAGTAGAATTGGAACTCAGGTCCCCTAAATGGGGAGTCAGTGATCCTTCACCTATCAACACATTGCCTCCTCCCAGGAAGGTTTCCTGGAGGACATAGAGTTTGAGGTGAGCTTAAAAGAAGAGGGAAAGACTAAAAGGTGCAAGCAGGAAGGGAGAACCAACTGGGAAAGAGCAATAAGGTTTTTAATTTAGATAAGAAGGGGTTCTGTTTAGCTGAAACACAAAGGACAATAATGGTGGTAGTGGTGGTGATGACAATGATGATGATGATGATGTTTATATAGTGCACTTTGGTACTACGAAAGGAGCACAGATTTAAGTGAGTCAGCCCTGATTGTGACTTTGGGTGCTATGTACTGTATAAAAAACTTTACAGGCAGTATCTCATTCAATCCTTACAATAACCCTGGAAGGTATTCCAAGTATTATTGTACCTATTTTACAGATGAGAAAACTGAGGCAGAAAGCAATTAAATGACCTGTCCAGGGTCACACAGAAAGTGTCTGGGGTTGGATTTGAATTGAGGTCTTCCTAACTCTAGGCTCAGACCCTAAAGTTATTCACTGCAGCATCTAGCTGAAACTAGATAAAGAAAGGATGATAGGTCTTGAAAGCCAGCCAGGAGAGTCTAGATTTTACTCAGGAGGTACTAGGGAGCTACAAAGGATTCTTGAGTGAACAAGCCTACGCATAAAGAAAAATAAATCTGGTAAGGCATGAAGGATGAATAAGGACAATGGAGAAAGGAAATGAGGAAGTCAGTGTCATCTTGGAGGCTAGTGATGAGATCTGTTCCAGAGTGGTGTCAATGGGATCCAAAAGGTAATGATGAATGGAGCATTTATTAAGTGTCTATTATAAATCTGAGCTCTGTCCTAGCTATATAACTGCAAAAGTGAGATCATTCCCACACTAAAGAAGTTTTCATTAGTGGGAGAGAAGGGAGGGAAAACTGCAATTGGATTCCAGTCAACCCAACAAAGCATTTATTAAGCACCTATTGTATACAAGCACTGTGTTAAGTGCTTTGTTACTGTTCGGTCATTTCAGTCACCGTTGGAGTCTTTGTGACCCCATTTGGGGTGTTCTTGGGAAAGGGTAGTTTGGCCATTTCCTTCTCCACCTCATTTGACAGATGAGGAAACTGAGGCAAACAGGGTGAAGCGACCTGCCCAGGGTCACATGGTTAGGAAGTATCTGAGGCCAGATTCCTGGCTTCAGGTCCAGGGCTCTGTGCACTATGGCACCATCTAAGGACACAAAGGAATTCTCAAGGAGTTTACATTCTAATGGGAGAGATGATCTGAAAACAACTATGTAAATACATATGTAAATACTCACACACATACTCAAAAAATATATATATAGACACATATGAAATAGATATTTTTGTATGCAGAGGCAGTTAGATAGTAAATGAGTAGCCCTGAAATCAGGAATTTAAATCCAGTCTCAGATAATTATAAGCTGTGTGACCTTGAGCTAGTCACTTAATCCCGTCTCGCATCCAGAGCTATCTCCAGTCATCCTGATTCACATCTGGCCACTGGATCCAGGTGGCTCTGGAGGAGAAAGTGAGGCTGGTAATTTAGCACAGCACCCCCCCCACACTCAAATCCAATTCATGTGCTTGTCACGGCATCACCTCCCTGATGTCATGGTCTTCTTCAAAAACGAAGAATAAATATCATCCCCATATGTGCATGGATACATATTTGATAATAATATACAACATTATATACAATTACATGTAATAAATTAGAGGTCACCTCAGAGGAAAAACTCTTCTTGCAGAAGGTGGCCTAAGGAGATAGAGAAGTTCTATAAAGTAAGCCCAAAGAGATTCAAGGTCAGAGGTGTGGTACCAACTGAGCAAATCCAAAAACAATCTCTTGAAGAGGTAACTTCTGACTAGAACCTAAAAGAACCTTTCCAAAAGACAGAGGTAAGGAAAGAAAGCATTCTAGAGTGGGTAACTTGGGTTAAGGCTCAAAGGTGGAAGGTAGAGTCTTGTTTAAAGGAGATAACAAATAATCCATTTTGCATAGAGTCCAAAGTGTATGAGGGAAAGTAACCTGATCAGCCTGGAAGAGAAGGGTTGGAACCATCCTAGGAAGGGATTCAAGAACCAAACAGAGAAGTGTATATTTTAATCCTAGAGGCCATAGGGAGCCACTCAAGCCTTTTGAGTTGAGTAGTGACATTGTCAGGGATATACTTTAAGAAAATTGATTTGAGAGCTGTGTGGAGGAGGATAAGATTCAGTAAACAAAATGAAGGCTGAAGTGGAGGAAGCACTCAATGTAGAACCACAACATCTGAGTTTGTGTCCCAATTTTGACCTTTGTTATCTGTGAGACATTGAGGCAAATAATCTGACTTCCTTGGGCCTCAGTCTCCTCCTCTGTAAGTTGAGGACTTTGGGCTAGATGACTGCTAAGGTCCCTTCCAACTCTAAGATCCCATTGTTAGTACTGTTTTTGTCCTTCAATCTCTAAGAGGACCAATGACATCAGGGAGGTGATGCCATGACTTGCAAGTGAGTTGGATTTAAGTGTGAGGGGCTGTGCAAAGTCACCACCCTCACTTTCTCCTCCAGAGTCATCTAGGTCTAGTGGTCAAATATGGATCAGAACAACTGGAGATGGCCCTGGATGCAGTGGAAGACCTTTGGATTTTAAAAACTCAGTCTTTCCCAGGTCCCAGTTTGACTGAAGCAATGCTCATTAAGTCCTTAAAGTTAAGTAAGAGAGATAAGGGACCTATAGACTTCTCCAGACCACCAAAGGGATCCACAATACCCCATAAAGTTAAAAACCCCTATTCTTCAACCTCAAGATTTTGATTGAAAAAGAACCTTGGTGGTCACCACTATCGAGTTCCTTATTTATTTTACAGAAGATTAGGTAATAAATGAGGCAAAGAATAGCCTCTTCTACCAAGTCTTAAAAAAAAATCAATCAATCAATCTGGGAGGGGAAGACTCTCAGGGTTTCTGGCCAAAACAGAAACATTTGCTATTTACATTCACTCTAGATGAAAAGAGAACAAAGAAGAAGGAACATGAGAGGAATGGAAGACAGTTTTCTGAAGAACAAAACTTGTGATGAAGGGTCTTGCCTTGTTAGAGAAATGCTAATCTTGGAGTCCCAAGACCTGACTGAGTCCAGGCTCTGCCACAATTAGCTCTGTATCTTAGGGCAAGACATTCCCTTACCTGGAAGGAAGAGATTGGCCTGGGAGATCTAAAAGTTTCCATTCAGCTATTCATCTCTTTTTATACTGTAACTTCACTCAGACCCACAGATAAATAAGAGTGAACGAAACAAGAGTTTAATCTAACAGAACTCTCATAATCCAGGCTTTGCTTGTGGAAAGAGTTTAAGACTTGGAGTTCAAAAGTTTTCATTTGAGTCCTAGCTACCCTTCCTCCCACCACCCTGACAAGAATGACCTTGAACAAATGACTTTCCTTATACAGTTCTCTAAAGTGTGGTTAATAATCTCTATCTCACCAAACTGTGGTAAAACTCACATGTAAACAATTGCTTACACCTAAGTTCAAAAAATTATTTTCACAAGTACAAGACAGAAGTTTTTTTGAAAAAGCTCCAGGGTGTTAGGGTACAGTACATTAAGTGGACAGTGCATTATGTGCATTGTTGGTGGAGTTGTGAACTGATCCAACTTTTCTGAAGCAATTTGGAAATATGCCCAAAGGGCAATAAAACTGTGCCTACCTTTTGACCCACAATGTCAATACTAGGTTTGTAACCCAAAAAGAACATAAAAATGGCAAAAGATATTCAAAGCAGCTCTTTTCATAATGGCAAGGAATTGGAAATTGAGGAGATGCCCATCAATTGGGGAATGGCTGAACAAAGTGCGGTATGTGTATGTGATGGAGTACTATTGTTCTACAAGAAATCACGAAGGATGGGATTTCAGAATAGCCTGAAAGACATGTATGAACTGGTGGTGCTGAGTGAAGTGAGCAGAACCAGAAGCACATTATACACACTAATAATAATATTGGGTGATGATCAACTGTGATGGGTGTCTTCATTTCAGCAGGACAATAATCACAGACAGTTCTAAAAGCCAGAGAGGGAACTGTGGAATTTAAATGCAGACCAAAGCTTACTATCTTTAAGTTTTCAAAGTTGTTTTATGTATTTTTTTCTCTCAATTTTTTCCCATTTTGATTTGATTCTTCTTTCACAGCATGTTTACTATGGATCTATGTTTAGCATGGCATAACGGATAGAGTAGCAACCCTGGATTCAGGGGAAACTGAGTTCAAATCTAGCCTCAGATGCTTAAAATTTACTAGATGTATGATCTTGGGCAAATCACTTAACCCTAATTGCCATGCATCCAGGGCCATCTCCAGTTGGCCTAATCCCTATCTGACCAATGCACCCATATGACCTCAGAGGAGAAAGTGAAAGAGTGACTTAGCACAGCACCCCCCTCACTCAAATCCAATTCACATGTATGTCATGACAACACCTCCCTGATGTTTTGGTTTTCTTCTGAACAGAAGAACAAAAAAACAAGAACACCATATACAGCTTATATGAGATTGCCTTCTATCGGGGGAGGAGGGAGGAGGGAGGGAAAAAATGTGAAACTCAAAATATTGCAAAACACGATTGTTGAAAATTGGCATTGCATGTAGTTGGAAAAATAAATAAACAAAATGTCATAATTTAAAAAAAACAGTACATTATGGCAATCGAGAGAAATAATACACTCACTCATTAGAGGGCAAGTTCCTTGAGGACAGGGCCATCTCATTTTTATATCTGTGTCCCCAGTTGCCAGCACATGTCCTGGCACATATATAGTAGGCACTCAAAAAATGCTTTTTAATTGAATAATTGCTTAAAGAATTTGAAGGATTGCCATGAAGAGGAGGAATTCAACCTGATCACTTGATTAGCCCTAGAGGCTAATTAAAAGGCTAGCGGGTAGAAATTGCCAAGCGACAGATTGAGATTGGAAATAATGAAAAGTCTCATAACAAGGAAAGTTAACCAGAAACCAAAATGGGTTCCCTTGGGAGGCAATGAATTCTCCTCTCTTCACACAAAGCTCAGATAAGCAGTTTAGTGATACTACTAGAAAAGGAAAGGCTGATGGATTGCTGGTACCACTGTTCAACTAAGTTTATTGGGGCTCCATGCTAAGTTGGGTATTAATATGAGAAGTCCCTAGGAGTTGAGGGTCACCAGTCTGCCTTAGGGGACTTGTACCAGTCCAGGTCAGAAACTGAAACTCCTGTACCAATCAACCCTGGGTTTGGATCCCTGAGTGGCCACTCCAGCCTGGACAAGAGAGGAAGACATGGGCTCAAGAGAAAGACCCAGATGACCACCAGTCAAATGTTTCATAGGGAGTATTCTTTCTAAGGGTGAGTTGAATTAGAAGGCTTTTAAAAATCCTTTACAATTCCAACACTTCTTGTGATTCTGTGACAGTATATACAGCATTTATAAGGTATTCTATCAATGTGGGCTGCTATTATTACCCACTGAGATTCTGCATTGTACAGAATTAGAACCTAGCCGCCCCCAGATGCCCAAGGAAGGATGCTGAGCCAGGAATGCAACTTTCACATCTATCCTTACCCTTTATTATGCCCCACCCCCAAATCTCTCTGCTAATTACCCTTTTTACCCTCTCCAATAAACAACCTGCCCCCAAGAACTTTTCACCATTTTCTGTTAGAGAATTTTAAATGTGTTGCATTTGGTTCTACTGGATTCCTTTGGGAAGAGAAAAGAGAATTTTTGTTTGTCTACACTTAGTTGTGACAAAGAAAAGCTAATTTGGGATTGAAAATGAAGTTGGGGATGGGGAATTAGTGGGTAGTAAGAAAGGGAAAAAATAAGGAAAGAAGGGAAGAAAGAGTAAGGGAGACAAGGAAGAAAGAAAAAAGGGGAAAGAGAAAAAGGAAGAAAGGAAGGAAGCAAGGAAGAATGGAAGGAAAATAGAAAGAAGGAAGGAAAAGAGAGAGGGAGGAAGGGAGGGAGAAAAAAGGTAAAGAGGAAGGGAGGGAATAAGGAAGAAGGAATGTAAAGAGGGAAGAAAGGAGAGAAAGAAGAAACAAACAAACCAAGAAACCAAAAATTAAAACCAAGAAATCAAGAAACAACTAAGAAACCAAAAATGAAAGAAAGATTCTTACTAAACTTTAAAGGTCCTTATACTTAAGATTTCATCCAGGGGCAGCTAGGTGGTGCAGTAAATAAAGCATCAGCCCCAGAGTCAGGAGGACCTGAGTTCAAATCTGCCCTCAGACACTTAGTAATTACCTAACTCTGTGACCTTGGGCAAGTCACATAACCCCATTACCTTGAAAAAATTTTTTTTTAATTTCATCCATAAGAAAAATCTTAATACAAATAATTAAGAAATAATAAATTTTAAAATTTTAAAAGTCTAGCACAAAGGTTTTTAATCTAAAAGCCACAGGTCAACTTCAGGGGATCCATGATAAGGGGGACCAGGCATCTTAATTTTTAGTAAACTTTAACTGAAATACAGTGTTTCCTTCAATGATTTAAAGACAAGATTCTAAGAATCCAAAGCAGTCTAGAACATAGAAATGGTGCAGACCCTCTGGATGAGGAACTGCCCGAGAGCTTCCATGACTTTTCTAGGGCCACACAGTCACTACGTATGAGAGGCTGGCCTCAAATTCTGCTCTCCTCAATTCAAAGACTGGCTCCCTTTTAAACCCAGGCGTGATCATATAGATGGCGGTTACTATTATTAACATTCCCCACTTTTATAGATGAGTAATATCAGGCTCAGAGAGCCACAATACCTTCCTTGCCTGAGGTTCTCCAGGCAATGGAATTCCGAATGTACTCTAAAACTCTTCCCACTGCTCCACACTGCCCTTTCCTGAGAGAACTGAGTCAGAAATTCTCTAAAGCCCCCCAACACACATGGTCTTTCTCAGCAAAGGGCAGGGAATGATAATAAAGACATGGAAGAAGGAACAGCAGGACTAGCAACAGGAGAGAAGCAGACTGTTCTGAGAGCATATTTGTAGACAAGAAAACCACTTTTGAGAAGCTGCCTAAAAGAAGCTCTGGAAGTCCCATAGAAAATGCAGTCTCTCCCAGGGGGCAGATTGCTTTTCTGGGCCCTAGGGGGTTGTGGGGACAGGGCCAAAGTCTTTTCCCTGGCTTCTGTTTTCTACCTTTCTCAGCAGGGTCGTTCTAGGCGCAGGCAGGTGGGTAATTGCTTGGCCCAAAGAGAAGGAGAGCAGAAAGATGGGGGCCCAGAAGAAGAAGAATGGGGAGAGAAGGGAGGGCCAAGAACTGACAAGTTCACTCAGCTTTAGGAAATGGAAGAAAGAAGCACCATGAGGAAGAAGGAGGTGGGGAGATCCAAAGAAAGGGAGAAGCACAGTGAGAGAGAGAAAGGGATGGGGAAAAACAGAAAAGTAGCAGGTACAAAAAAAGAGGGGAGTCATGGGGGAGAAAGGGGAGATCAAAGTGGGATTAAAGAGAGTTGGGGTACAAAGAAATACTGACAGAGGGAGAGTGAGAAAGGAGAAAAGGGTGGAATAGAGAGAAAAGAAGGGAGGCCGAGATGAAGGGAGAACAGGGGAAAGGACCAAAAGGAAAAAGGGGGAGGAATAGAGGCAGAAAGGAGGGAAACAGAGCAAAGGAAGAAGGGAGAGAAATTAGAAGGAGCAAAGAGGGAAGAATGCAGAGGAAAAGAGGAAGGTGGATGGGAAAGAAAGAGTGGATGAGCCAGAAAGAATCAGAGGGAGTCAGTGAGGAGACACCATGGGACAGCAAGTTGTGTGGTATAGGGGCACAAAGGGAGTGGGAGAGAGGAGCCAAGTGACAATGGGCCAAAGGTAGAAATTAAAGAGCTAGATAATAAATTCCTGAATAGTGACCAATAGAATAGCACCAGTCTAAATGGAGTCCCTACTCTGAGTCCAAGTTGGAGCCAGTGTTGGGGATGTAAAATGTGGAATACCCAAATCTAAAAGGAAGTCCATTCCCTGAAGGAATTCACAGTATGATTGAGGAGTCAAGACCCCTGAGATGGTAACTGGCAACAAAAGTTAATAAATACTGTGCCAAATGAGGAATAAAAATTCTTTTAAGTGATGTGAGAGTTTTAGAAAAAAGATGGCTAATCGCAAGCTGGAACAGTCACAGAAAATTTCCTGGAGGAGAAAGAATTCAAAGGATTATGGAGCATAGGTCAAGAGGTAGAATGACCATCTAGATATTTTCATTCATTCATTCATCCATCCATCCATTCATCTATTATAATTCCTCATTTTACAAATAATGAAACTGAGGTCTAGAGAGGGTGAGCAACTTGCCTATTGTCACACAAGTAAGTAAGCATTAGAGGTAAAATGTGATCTGAGACCCTTTGATTCTTTACACCATACTAGTTGTCAAATCTTAAAGGATGACTATTTGGATAGAACAAGAGGAAGGGGGGCAGCTAGGTGGCGTAGTAGATAAAGCACTGGCCCTGGAGTCAGGAGTACCTGGGTTCAAATCCGGTCTCAGACACTTATTAATTACCTAGCTGTGTGGCCTTGGGCAAGCCACTTAACCCATTCGCCTTGCAAAAAAAAAAAAAAAGAACAAGAGGAAGTTTTCCAGGTTCAGCATCTAGTCCAGCCCATGTCATTACACATATAGGTGAATGGAGACCCCAAAATATTTGCTTTGAAGTCTAAAAGCAAACTAGAGGTTGAGAGGAGAATAGAAGTTAGATCTCAGTTCCCATCCCCACCCCAAGTCCCAATCCCACTATGAAGTAAACAGATTGCTCTACAGGGCCAGGTTACCAGATCCAGGTAGACCTTATATTTGATAAATGAAAGAACTAGCAGGAAGATCATTCTCCTTCTGCCAATGCCAGACTAACCACCTTTCCTTTTTAGACAGGGTTATTAGTTTGGTAGAGGAAGGAAAACTTATAGACACAGCAAACTTGGATCTCAACAAAGCATTTGACAAAGGTTTAGATAAACTTGGTGAAAGGTGAAAGACAAAGAGAAGTCATAAATAGATCAATGTTGATTTAGATAAATGTCTCTAGTGGAGGGCCTCAGGGATCTGTCATTGAACCTATGCTGGGCAATAGTTTTGTCAATTAGATAAAGGCATGAATGGCATGTTTGCCAAATTTAAAGATGACAAGAAATTTAGAGGGACAGCTAACTGGATGACAATTCAGCTCTAAAAATATCTTGGCAGGCTAGAAAGATGGACCATGTGGAATAATATCAAATTTAACAAGAATGAACTCAAATTTCTACATTGCTCAGTTGTTTCAGTCGTGTCCAATTCTTTGTGACCTCTTTTTGGAGTTTCTTGGCAAAGATTCTGAAGTGGTTTGCCATGTTCTTTCTCCAGCTCATTTTATAGATGGAGAATTGAGGCAAACAGGGTTAAGGACATGCAACATTATCACAGACAGTTAATAAGTTTCTGAAGTCAGATTTGAAGTCAGGACGGAAGATTCACTCTCAACCCTTCATGCGGTGGACCACCAAGCTGCCCACAAACTGGGAGAATTTCTATATATATTCTATACAGGTTAAAGATAGTAACTTCACAAATAAGGAGACAAGACTAGAACGCAAT
Source organism: Macrotis lagotis (assembly GCF_037893015.1). Taxonomy (NCBI): domain Eukaryota; kingdom Metazoa; phylum Chordata; class Mammalia; order Peramelemorphia; family Peramelidae; genus Macrotis; species Macrotis lagotis. Next base: position 666,094,367 of record NC_133666.1, read on the forward strand.
TCATCTGAAAAAGATCTGGGGGTTTTGAGTGTACTGGAAGTTTTGTACGAGTCAATAATAACGATAACAACAACATAATATCTAGAGGTCTCTCTAGAAGCTTCTGAGGTCTCTTGTGGCTCTTAGATTCTATACTTCCCTATTATTCTGTGATTCTCTCCCCTCTCTTCCCACTGAATCCCTTTCCAAAACAATCCGCCCTTGGAGATCTACCACCAGGGAAAGGGGCAACAAAATGGGGGAGGGATGGAATTTAGGGCTCTTTGGATGGGGCCTGCAGGTGAACTGCTAAGTTCAAGCATTTGGCCAGTCCTCCTGCCCTTCGGACACACTGTAGATCAGAGTTCACAACACATCACTTTGCGTCCTTCCTGTAGGGAAGAAGGCTTCTCTTTCTAATTGAATTGTTGTCATGGAAATCACTTTTCCTCTCTCTGAAATGCTCGCCTACCAGCCCCCCTGTTTTCTCATTTCTTTCCTTTGACAGCCATCAGCCCCCCAATCACTGGGTTTCTCCTCCTCCTCTTCTTTTTCCTCCTCCTCCTCTTCTTCCTCTGACTCCACTCCTCCTGATGGGGAAAGCCCATTTCTGTTGAGTTCTATTGAAGATCTCTGCTAAATTACTGCTTCCCCTGTCCTATTTTAGTCCAACTGTAATCATATAAGGCTTAAAAGTTTAAAGATGGGCATCGATCTCATCCATCTTTCTAGAAAGCACCATGCCTGCTAGGCAATCATTACTCACGATCCTAACTCAGAGAATGAGGTACCATCTGCCCTTCTCATTCAGAGGTGAGGCTGCTGTGGGTAGGGTATGTGGCCTGGACAATTGTCCTAGAGACGAGATACTTCTCCATTCAGCCAACTAGTCATATTCTCCAACAGTATCAATGGATGAAGTATAGACTGCAGCTAAGAGGAATCAACCAGGGACCCAGCCTCTTTAGGATGAACCCCCGAGCTACAGCCCAACCAGAGATAAAAATCCCCAGAGCTAGAAATAACTCTGAGAGGTCAATGGGTTCAGTCCACTATCTTCCGATAGGCAACTGTGGTATCAAGATCCCACTTTGATTATATAACTAGCACCATCTGTTGACCAATTGTCACCAACAAATACATAAGCCCAAGGGTCCTGGATATGGCAGCATCCTCCGAACTACCTGCCTTCAATCCAGCTATCATTTGGGGAAGCCAAATGCAACCTATGCAACCTGGCCATGCTTGGCCTCTGCAGAAGTTACAGTCCTTGCCATCTCATCTGCTATAGCCACTGAAGGTTTGGGAAAAAAAGTTCTTGCCACCAAAGACCTTGGCAATGTTAATAGCTCAATATCAGAAATGAATGAGGGGCAGCTAGGTGGTGCAGTGGATAGAGCACTAGACCTGAACTCAGGAAGAGTTCGGGCCTCAAATGAGGCCTCAGACACTCAATAATTGCCTAGCTGTGTGACCTTGGGCAAGTCACTTAACTCCATTGCCTTAAATAATTTTTTTAAATGAATATGAATCAGTACGAATTAAATAAGACACACCACCCCCTCCTTTCCCTCACTCTAAGAACTGTGGGAGCTCTCCATCTGACTTGCAGCCAAAAACCTTCCTAATGAGAGTTTGGACCAGATGATCTCAGAGGTCCTTTCCAGCTTTAAATCTAAGATACTAACTGCACATGTCATTGTACCTCTCCAGGTCTCAGTTCCCTCAGCTGTAAAATGAAGGGTTTAGCCCAAATAACCACTGACATCCTTTCTAACCTAATTCTATGATCCTTTCCAGGCTGGTAGGATCAGTTAGCGCAGTTACTGTTCAGTCACATCTGACTCTTTGTAACCCCATTCAGAGTTGTCTTGGCAGAGATTCTAGAGCCATTACCTTCTCCAGCTCAATTTACAGATGAGAAACTGAGGCAAAGAGGGTGAAGCAACTTACCTAGGTGAAGTGATTCACAGCTAGTATGTGTCTGAGGTCACATTTGAATTCAGGTCTTCCTGACTGCGGGTTCAGCACTCTATCCATTGTGCCATCTAACCTCTAGGATAGAATTTTTCATCTTAATAATGACAAAACTATAGCAATAACATATCACTTTGAGGACTGTAAAGCACTAAATACATATCAACATATGTGTAGATATATGTGTATATATCTACATATGTATATTATATATAATGCTTTTAATTTCAATTATAATAAAGTTAATATTTTTATTATATATAATTTTTTAAATTTCATTTATGCCTCACAATAACCTAAGATAGGATATTATTATTCGTATATTATTATTATTATTACTCCATTTTATAGATGAAGAAATCAAGGCTCAGAGTGTTTAAATGAATGATTCATGCTCCCACAATATCAAGGAAGATTTTAACTTAAGTCTGCCCAAATTCAAATCCATCCTGCCATCTACTCCTTAGAAGAAGGGTGTTAGTATATATGTAGTACTCCTAGAAGCTCACTCTTAAGACTCTATAAATCTGGATAGAGCACCAGCCCTAAAGTCAGGAGAACCTGAGTTCAAATATGACCTCAGACACTTAATAATTAGCCCATTGCCTTGTGAAAATCAAAAAAAAAAACCAACAACAAAAGAGTCTATAAATATCATTTCAGGAGGTTCCTCCTCCTCCATTACTCTCCTATCAGACTTCTCTGAAAAGCAAGTCGCCTCTTCTGTTCCAATATCCTGCCAGTGGTGACAGCACTAGCTGTCAAGAGAACTGTCAGCTCCTCAATTTATCTGAGTGACCCAAAAGCACCAGTCAAAGTCAGGCCAAGACCAAAGCCAGAGATATTGCATTCCTTAATAGACAGCTGTCCCTCAGAAGCACAATATACACGTGACCACATGAACAAGAGTACCAGACAACTCCCCAAGCACCGAAGCCAAAGATACGCCCAAGATAGTAAGCGGGAGACACACTCAGAGATTGCTGCAGGAAATAGCCCTACCACAGGCATGATCATTCAATCAATCAATGAATAAGTCATCATTTATTAAGCACTTAAAAATCACTCTGGTTCTCATTGATTGGCCAACAAAACATCCCAGCCAAAGTCTCACTTGGTCATTGTTTGGATTCTAATGGTTTAGAGTGAGTGCGAATAGCGATTTTTTTCTATTTTGGTGAGAAACCTGAGAATCTTCCCCTCCTCATTGATTTTATTTTTTTTTGTCTAGGTGAAAGAGGTCATTTTTTACCTCATTTCTTACCCAATCTCAACCACTGAATGGGCATTGCCTCAGAGACACTGAGCCCTACAAAAGACCTCAACTTAAAACCCAAGGTCTCCCACTGCATCTAGGGCCATCTGCAGTCATCCTGATCTATATCTGGCCACCGGAGCCAGAGTCAAGCTGCTGACAATGCACAGCCCTTCCTCACTTAAATCCAATTCACTTGTAAGTCATAGCATCTCCTTCATGATGTCACGGTCCTCTTTAAGACCAAAGGACAAACAACTTCAATAACCACTGGGGATATGAAGACCAAAGTGAAAATCCCTCCCCTCGAGGAGCTTAAATTCTGAAATCAAGCAATTAATCAAGAAACAATGATTAAGCTTGTTGTGTGCCAGGTCCTGGATACACATAGAAAAAAGCAAAAACATGACCCCTGCCGTCTAGGAGCTTACATTCTAATGGGAGACATAACTTGTACATAAATTGATAAATACAAGATAAATATGGAAGTAGTGGAAGGTCACCTTAGAGGGAAAGGCACTAGGAGTCAGGAGAACCCAATAAACCCTCTTGGATAAGGTAGCATATTTGTTAAAATGATATTATAGGGGCAGCTAGGTGGCCCAGTGGATAGAGCACCAGCCCTGGAGTCAGAAGTGCCTGAGTTCAAATCTGACCTCAGACACTTAATAATTACCTAGCTGTGTGGCCTTGGGCAAGTCACTTAACCCCATTGCCTTGCAAAAAAATGATATTATAGTAGTTGTATCCTTTTGCCTGACTTTATTTTGGTTAGAATTCATAAAGTATTTGCATTCTCTGAAATATCATATCCCCTCACAAGTGGCCACCCAGTCTTTGCTTGCAGATTTCCAACGAAGAAGAACCAATCCATTATCTCCCAAGGCAGAGACCGCTACTTTGGGATAGCTGTCACAGTTAGTAACTTCTTGATATCAAACCTAAATCTATCTCTCTGTAATAGCCATCCACTGCTCTCAGTTCAGCCCTCTGAGGTCACAAGTCTAATTTCTCTTCCCCAGGTCTTCCCTTCCAATACTCAAAAATAGTACCCTTGTCCCCCAGAGTGTTCTGTTCTCCAGACATATAAAATCAGTGGCATTGCCAGAGTCACTAGTATTCAGACATTTGGAATCACATCCATGTTGACATAAGCAGAACAATGTTGATGATGATTGCTCCAAATGCTGATGCCCATTGGATTGTTATCTGTACCTGTATAACACTGTCACCACCAGGTTCAGAAAAAAGCACTATGGTCTTCCTTATAAGGGGGATTGTTTTTTTTGTTGTTGTTTAATACAACCAAATTAAAATGATCCCCTACCAATATTTTTACCTGGGCTTCCACATTGCAGTGACCAGATTATTGTTTGTCCTTCATTCTCAGGAAGGTGATATGACTTGCAAGTGAATTATCTCATAGACAGAACTTTAGACTGAAAGCAGTGAAACCAGGGGATGTCTCTCGCCTTTTATCATATCACCAGGCCAAAGTATAAGCCTGCACACATAGTAAGAACTTGATAAATCCTTGTCAACTGAACTGGGATCTTTCTTAAATTTCAATACTTTTTATCTTTTCTTTTATTAAAAACAAAAGTCATTCCCAAAGGCCCTAGGGAGGGAGAGGGGAAAGGTCAGCCAGTTGTCCTTAGAAGCAATAATTAGGGGAGACTTGGAATCAGAAATACCTGAGTTCAAATTTGAACTCAAACACTAATTAGCTGTATGATTCTAGGCAAGTCACTTCACCTCTGTTTTCCTTAATTTTCTTGACTAGAAAATGGGGAAATAATAGAATGGCACCTATCTATCTCCCAAGTTGCTATGAGGATAAAATAAGATAATAATTATAAAGTGCCCAACTCCTAGGCATAGGAGGTGCTTAATAAATGCTTCCCCCTTTGTAAGTTATTTTCAGCAGCATCCATGGAAGATTCTAACATGGTTAATGTTTTAATATAAGGACAAACAATCACCTTAGCCCTCTCATTCCTCTAGGTAGTCTCTCACTTGGCATTACGAGGACCCTACTGGTAGCGCCTCAGAGCCTCCATGATCCGAAGAAAGATCTCAACACAAGTCCAAAAGCATAAACATAAAAGACTTTCACGTTGGCCAGTATGACCAGGAAGGATAATGATCATTGTTGGAAGGGATGTGGGAAATCTGGGACACTATTACACTGTTGGTGGAGCTGTGAACTCATCCAACCCTTCTGGAGAGCTATTTGGAACTATGCCCAAAGGGCAACAAAAATGTGCATACCCTTTGACCCAGCAATACCACTACTGGGTCTATACCCTGAAGAGATGAGGAAAAAAGGGTAAAAACATTACTTGTACAAAAATATTGATAGCAGCCCTGTTTGTGGTGGCAAAGAATTAGAAATCCAGTAAATGTCCTTCAATTGGAGAATGGCTTAGCAAACTGTGGTATATGTATGTCACGGAACACTATTGTTCTATTAGAAACCAGGAGGGATGGGATTTCAGGGAAGCCTGGAGGGATTTGCATGAACTGATGCTGAGTGAGATGAGCAGAACCAGAAAAACACCGTACACCCTAACAGCAACATGGGGGTGATGTTCAACCTTGAAGGACTCGCTCATTCCATCAGTGCAACAATCAGGAACAATATTGGGCTGTCTGCAAAGGAGAGTGCCATCTGTATCCAGATAAGGAGCTGTGGAGTTTGAACAAAGTGCAAGGACTATTCCCTTTAATTTAGAAAAAAAACAGATAGCTTATTGTCTGATCTTGTTACCTCTTAGACTTCTCTTCTCTTTAAGGATATGATTTCTCTCTCATCACACCCAATTTGGATCAAGGTACAACATGGAAACAAAGTAAAGACTGACAGAGTGCTTTCCGGGGGGGAAATTATAAAATTCAAATAGTATCTTCAATAAAAAAAGACTTTCATGGTTCCATAAAAAACAGTTTTGTGCATCCACAGACCACAGGGATCAAGGGTGAGTTATTTTGTTTAATATTAAACTGCATTTCAAGAGAGGCAGGAGTGCAGAGAGCTGATCATAAAATTAGAATAACTTTTAAGTTCAAATCCCATCTCTAATACCTATTGGCTGTGTGACCCTGGGCAAGTCACTCAGATGACATAAACTTGCACAAAAAGTAGACCAAACTACCTTGAAAAAAAGGAGCTTCTTCACCTGGCAGTTCCCTACACCAAGAAAATCATGGTCTCATACCTCTAAGTTTTATTGATACTGTTGGTTCTGATATCACCAACATTTCCAGAGAGACCCTCCAGAAACAATGAAATCAGTTACCAAAAACCCAACAATTCAACAGCAGAATCTAACTGTATATACTATATTCTTTATCCATAATTCACCACTTCTGTAATTTTGGTACAATTTTTTAAAAATTTTTGTTTTCAACTTCCAACACTAATAAAGAGAATTTCCATCCACATAGAATCTCCTCCAAAAAAAAAGAGAATTCTATATGAAACTGTGACTCTTCATTTCATACAATTTGTTTTTAAGTATGTAATAACTTCTACACATTATTTTCAAAACTGTCCTGCTTGTCTGTGCTTCCTTCTAAACTTCCTTCTGTTGATGTCTGTGAAGTTTTCAAACTAGTACAATGGCCCTCTATTTTTTCCTTTGATCTAAATTGCTTCTTCCTTCCCTCCCCTAAGTTAAAAATTGAGAAAAACAAAAACCAAAAGAACCTTGTAAGTAAAAAGTATGGTTAAATAAAAAAAAGTCCATGTCCACAAATATATATATGTTTCTTTTTGCCCTCTGTGGCCATACTTCTGGCTGTTGTAATTGTTAAGTTCATTTTCAAACTGGACCTTTAGCAATGACCCTGAATATCTGGCCTTGAACATTCAGAGATTTGCCATCCAAAGCATCCAGTCAATAGAAACAGATGAGAGATGAGCTCCTTTGAGCACAGTGAGGATGGCAATCATCACAAACAGTGATGGGGCCAATGAGTTGGCACTAGGTCCAATTAATCCTTAACATGTTTTCAAGTTTTTCCCTTCTTTGGGTCATTTAATAATGTGGCAGCTCACATCTTCCCCCCACCCTCTCCTTGCTCGTTGCCATGGAGACGCTTGTGAATCAGATTTCATAAATAAAAATACTCCAACTCCCTGGCACCACATGCTGCTTGGATGTATTGCCAACTAGGTTTTGAAATGACGGGAACTAGCAGGAGCTAGAGAATCAACAATTCCCTTCCTGGGGAACTCACTCCATCAGGTCCTCTTGCACCAGGGCCTGGATGGATTCAAATGGGCAAGCCAAAAATGGGTTTTTAACAGTTGCTTGCTTTCCATCTCAGAAGCCCTCTCCTCCAGGGAACCAAAAGAGGCTTCTGTTAATCTGTCTAAAGGCTTCAATTTGGAACAGTGGAAAGAATATCAGCTTTGGAGTCTTTGAATCTAGGTTCCAATCTCACCTCTGGGGCTTCCACTGTACCTTTCTGGACCTCAGTTTCCTGAGCTATAATATAAGGGGACTCGAATTAAATAGCCTCTGAGGTCCCTTCCACTTCTAGACTATCGATCCTATGACTGTTCTCTTTGGGCAGGCATTAAAAGAAGTCCTCTGAGCACCTTGTCTTTCTGTCTCTATAGAGAACTCAGTCATGATCATGTTCATCACTTTACCAATATTCTGCAGTACTAGAAAAAATACAATTTTGGAACCCAGAAGACCTAAGCTCATTCCCAATTATTTGAATATTGAAATAATAATAATAATATAATTATTAGAATATATTTCATTTATATGTAATATATTATATATTTCAAACTATAATAAATAATTTTATTTTAATAATAAGTGTTGATATGTATGGAGTGCTCTAACATAGGCAAAATCCTACACACACACACACACACACACACAGAAATTCTTTTGACCTTCACAACAATTCCATTAGGTACATATCATTATTAATCCCTACTTTACAGATGAGAAAACTAACAGGTTAGGTGACTTGCCCCAGGGTCTTGCAGCTAGTTAAGAGTCTGAAGGAAGATTTGAACTCAAGTCTTCCTGATTCCAAGTCCAGCACTCTCTATTACCTTTCTGTGGCAAGTTATCACTACTTTAGGCAGAGGCTGAATGCCCTTTTGTTGGGATATAATCTGACCACAGGCCAGATCAATAACCTGGTAGGCTCCAGTCAATTCCCAGATACTATAATTTGGTCACCTCTTAATTTATCTGGGATTAGGGATTGGATGATAGGGTCTCCTCAGTCCCTTTCTAGATCTAAATCTGTTGAGCAGGAGCATGTCAGAGTAGGGTAAGACCATTAAACCTGGTGACCAGCCCCTGAGGATTATAAAGTCTACCTGCTAAGATTTATTATATTACCATGGTGAGAACATTGAACCTCTCTGAGGCTGAATTTCAACACCTATAAATTAGAGATAATAATATTTCAGTAACTACCTTATAGGGTTACTCTAAAATGTTATTATATAACAAAAAACATATGATTATATCAATAGATACAGAAAAAGCTTTTGACAAAATATAACACTCATCCTGTTAAAAAAAAAAAACACTTGAAAGCATAGGTATAAATAGATTTTCCTTAAAAAGATAAGCATCTACCTAAATCCATCAGCAAGTATTATTTGTAATAGGGATAAGCTAGAAGCTATCTCAGCAAGAGTAAATAAAGGATGTTCACTATCATCAATATTTTTCAATATTATATTAGAACACTAGCAACAACAATAAAAGAAGAAAAAAGAAATTGAAGGAATCAAAATGGGCAATGAGTTAATAAAATTATCTTTTTTGCAGATGATATGGTATTACCTTAGATAGTCAACTTAAAAACTGTCTGAAACAATAATTATAGCAAAGTAGCAGGATATAAAATAAATTCACATAAATCATCAGCATTTCTATATATCACCAACAAAACCCTGCAAGAAGAGATAGTAAGGGATACCCCATTTAAAGCAGTCATAGACAGAATCAAATACCTGGCAATATACCTGCCAAGACAAATTCTGGAATTTTATGGACATAATTACAACACACTTTTTATACAAATAAAGTCAGATATGAATAATTGGTGAAAAATTCATTGTTCATGGGTGGGCAGAGTCACAATAATAAAAAGGATAATTCTATCTACGCTAAGGTATTCTATGCTATCCCAATTAAACTACCAAAAATTGTTTTATTGAGCTAGAAAAAAATAATAAAATTATTTTGGAATAAAATGTCAAGATTAATAAAGAAATTAATGAAAAATGTAAAAGAAGCATTATCTGATCTTAAATTGATTTTAAGCAGTAATCAAAACTATCTGGTTCTAATAAGAAATAGAAAGGTGGATCAGTGGAATAGACTACACAAACAATAAGCAGTAGTAATGATTATAGTAACCTTGTGTTCGACAAAAGTAAAGCTTTAAGCTTTGGGGACAGGAATTCACCATTTGTTAAAAAAAATTATTGTGAAAATTGAAAACTCATCTGGCAGAAACTAGGTATAGACCAATATCTTACACCATTTTGAAAGAGGTTAAAAGGGATATATTACCTAGACATGAAGGGATATATTATAAGTAAATTAGAAGAACATAGAACTTATTACCTATCAGGCTATGGATAGGAGAGGAATTTTTGAAAAAACAAGAGATAAGAGAACATTGTGAAATATAAAATGGATGACTTTGATTATGTTAAATTTAAAGGTGTTTGTTCAAATAAAGCTGATATAGCCAAGATTAGAAAGAAAACAGAAAATTAGAAGGAAATTTTTACAGTTTCTTGAATAAAAGTTTCATATCTCAAATACATAGAGAATTTTGTCAAATTTATAAGAATATGTCATTCCTCAATTAACAAATGATCAAAGGAAAATTTTAGATGAGGAGATCAGTTATATGTAGTCATATGAATAAATATTCTAAATCATTATTGACAAGAGAAATGCAAGTTAAAACAAATTTGAGATACCATTTCATTCCTATTATATTGACTAAAAATGATAAGAAGTTGGAAAATGACAAGTGTTAGAAAAGATATGAAAAAATTAGGACACTAATACACTGTGAAATTATGAAATGACCCAACCATTTTGAAGAGCAATCTGGAATTATGTACAAAGATCTATAAATTGTATATAATTTATTACCATTATTAGGTCTATTTCCCAAAGTGATAAGGGGAAAAAGGAAAAGAGCCTATGTGTTCTAAATTATTCATAGTATCTTTCTTTGTGGTGGCAAAGAACTGGAAATTGAGGGAATGTTCCATTAATGGGGGAATGGCTAAACAAGTTGTGATATATAACTGCAATGGAATACTACCATACTGTAAGAAATGATGAGCAGTTGGTTTTAGAAAAATATGGAAAGATTTACATAAAATAATGAAGAGTGAAATGAGCAGAACCAAAAGAATGTTGTATACAGTAACAGCAATACTGTTTGAAGAATAAATCTGAATGACTAAATTATTCTGAGTATTATAAATATTCAAATCAACTAGAAAGGACCCATGAAGGAAGAGGCCATCCACTTCCAGAAAAAGAACTGATGAGCAGATGGATGTATAGGATGTGTGTGGATATGTGTGTGTGTGGAAAGACACACACAAACATTTATATGCATATGTATGTCAAATGGTGGAAATGAAGAAGATAGCCTTGAATTTGTAATAAATGATAAATAAAATATTTTTTAAAATTAGTATTACTATATATGACTGTAGTATGATTATATTAATATAATAAAACTTTATGGGAAGGTTTCCCACTAGTTTTCTGCCCAGCATTCAAGGCTCTGCTTTGCCTTTTCAGTTCCACTATGAACCCAAACATACCTCTAAGGTTATTCTTTCCAATTCCTCTACTGACAAGCTCCTCCCATCCTTCTCTATACAGATGCAATTTCTATCCATCCTTTATGACCCAATTCATCCATTAAAACCTACCCTGAAAATACCTGTCTTCAGCCAATCAGTCAACATGAATCTAATTAGCATGTATTACATGTAGAAAACTTTGTTAGCCATTGGAGATGCAAGGGCAAAAATGAAAGGGTCCCTAACCCTCTTGGGGTTCATATTCTACCTGGAGAGTCAACATGCATACTTGAAAGAAAAAGAAAGAAAATACAACATGTGTAAAAGGTAATTTTATGACAGTCCTAGCACCTGAGGGAATCAAGAAACACTTTATATAGGAAATTGCACTTAGGCAACCCTTTAAGAGAATTAGAGAACTTAAGAGAGGAGGGAATACATTCTAGGCATAGGGGCCAACCTGTACAAAGGACTAGGTGAGGAAGATGGCACTCCCACTATCGCAATTTCAGTAATTCTTCCAAGTTCATGGTAAAATTGCAGGATTGGAAGGAATTTTAGAAGCCTAGATCAGTGCATAACTAAATAAGAAGGAAGTCTTTCTATAAAATGCTAGACAATGATCTTTCAACTTCTTCCTGAAGATCTCCAATGGGGGGAAAACCCATTTCCTCCTGATAGTCTGGAACAGGTCCAAAGAGTAAGTTTTTCCTGACATTGATTGTAAATCTACCACTTTTCAACTTCCACTCTCTATTACCAGTTCTTCCTTCCTACCTTAAACAGAAACAAATCTAATGCCACTTCCAAACAATAACCCTTTAAAAAAATGTAAAGTTAACTATCTTATACCTACCCCACCTCCAACCAAGTCTCCACTTCATTCCAGGGAAAAGTCTCTGTGGGCATGTTTTATGCAGAAAGATTTAAATAATAAGAGTGATGTGAATTGTCCATAGTTGGGACATGCCAATATAATAAAAATGATGATACTGTTTAAATTATTTTACAGATTTAGTGCCATACCCTTCAAACTACCAAATTACTTTACAGAACTTGAAAAAATAATTCTCTGAGAATTAATCTGTTCCAATCATTGGGCACTTATCCCAAACTTCCTTTTTGTGCCAAATATTAATTATGTGGATCTCTTCTCCCTATATGGACTGTAGGTTCTTTTGAAAGTAGAAAGCAAACCATCAATTTTTCTTCATTCCCACGAATGATGCTTAGAAGTATTGAGCACACAAACAGCTAGAGCTCTGAAAATATTCCTTATACCAGCTCCTCTTTATATTGTACTTTATATCATACCATTCACTTTCATTATCGTCACTAACATTTATATAGTATTTTGATGTTTACAAAACATTTAACATATATTATAACATTTGGTTCTTTCAATAACCTTGTGGAGTAGGTATTATTATCCCCATTTAACAGAAGAGACATGCTGGAAGAGATTGAGTGTCTTGATCAGGTCACAGAGCTAACAAGCATCTGACAAAGAATTCAGACTCTCTGATTCCAAGTCAAAAAAGTCAATAAACATTTATTTATTTATTCCCACTATGTGTCAAATGCTAAGGATCCAAAGAAAAGCAAGACAGTCCCCAGAAGCAAACACTATTTACAAACAAGCTAGGTTGTTCTGTCATTTCAGTCATGTCCAACTTTTCATGATGCCCATTGGAAGTTTTTTGGCAAAAACACTGGAGTGGTTTGCCATTTCCTTCTCTGGTTCATTTTACAGATGAGGAAACTGAGTCAAACAAGGTGCAGTCATTGTCAAAAGTCATACAGTTAGTAAGTGTCTAAAGGCCAGATTGGAACTCAGATCTTTCTGACTTCATGCTCAATGCTCTATCCACTACGCACCCAGTTGCCTCTCAGACAGAAGTTGGATAACCACTTGTCAGGTGTATTGTTCAAAAATGGGCTAAGCTCAGTGATCACTAAGGTCCCTTTAAGCTCTGAGATTCTGTGAGCCTGCCAGATATATGACCTCTAGAAAAGTGAGGTGATGCCCTATGCTCGTTCCTGAGGCAAATGATATGAGCAGTATTGAGTAGTGGTAAGCTGATAGGAATGATGCCCCATCAGGGTCAGTCATCACATCGACACTGAGCAACTTGTGGGTTTATAGATCAGTTTTAACTAGACTGTGAGAATGATGCTCTCACTCCACTGCCTTATTTTTCATGAGTTATGATATCATTTATTTTCCCTGTGCCAGAGTAACAATTTCCTGTAGGGGACGTGACTACATTCACTCGGTGAATAATTGGGCTCAGTCATGCCAGATGAATCAGTAGGGAGCTAAAGGGCTAATGACGGCAGTCCAAGCCCACATTCTCTGCTTCCTATCTCTCTCAAGTCATTGAGGAAAATGTCAATTAACCAGAATCTCTGAAGAGAGGGAAAATGCAAGGCTTCTTGACTCCTTCCTCTGAAGGCCAGTGTTTTCCTTCCTGAGTTTGGCAGCCCACTAATTTCTATCAGAAATGATGACAATGGTAATACCATGCATGGAGACCCAGAGTGTTCTTAGAATTGAGTTGTACTCAGGGCTCTGGCTTATCCCAAAAGCAGGAAAACAAAAACATGTGTGAGATGGGCCTGCGGGTCCGCGTGCTAAACTGTGATGTAACTGCAAATATAATTACAAAGGCACCTCAAGTGTGGATGGTGCCACACGGGAGGCTTTGCCCCAGAGCTGCTATTACCCACTCACAGTAAAAACAGCAGCCCCGCTAAAGACCCAAATTAATTATGTCAGCTCCTAAAATGAGCCGACTTGCTAGTTAATAAAGAAAAGATTAACTTCTAAGAATCCCTAAGTGGAGAAAATGAGATGGCATGGAGCAGTGAAGAAGCCTGGGTGACATACTTAGAGATAGGGCTTTTGGTTATAGTTCTGCTACCCACTACCTTTGTGACCTAAAGCAAGTCATATATCCTCTGGGCTGATATTTTGACCTCTGTAAAAAGGAATGGATTGGATTATGCGAGATCTGGGTTCTTTTTGAATTCCAGTATTCTTCCTGGTTCCATAAAATTTCATTAACCTTACAACATCATAGATTCAGAGCTGGAAGGAACAATGGATAGATGGATGGATAGATGGATGGATGGATGGATGGATGATGGATGGGTGGGTGGATGGATGGATGGGTGGGTGGGTGGATGGGTGGATGGGTGGATGGATGAATAGATGGATGAATAGATGGATGAATAGATGGATGGATGGATGGTAAATGGGTGTGTGAATGAACTGATGAATGAATATTATTTATTGATTGATTATCGACTGATCAAGTCAAACTGCTTTATTTTATAGATAAAAAACTAAAACTCCTAGAAGTTGAGTGAGTTGCACAAGGTCACGTAGATAATAAGCGGCAGAGACAAGATGATGACGGACAGAAGGAAAGAAAGTCTCAGAACTAGAAGTATCTTTTGAGCCACCACCAAAAGTATGACTGAGCCTCAGACTTTTTGAAGATAAATTGCACCTATCCATCTGCATCATTCAGATAACAAATCTGCAGAAGTTATGTGACTACTCAGCACAGAAATGCCACAAAAACTAAAGGTAAAGGAGTGCTAAGAAACTTATAGGGTGTTTTCAGAATGTACCTTTGCACAGCCACCTACATCAATGGAGTTTCCTTGACAGTAGCCTGCCCTTTGTCCTCATGTCTTTGTGTGACCAGTGATCTCTATATTATTGCAACATATTCACCCTTATATTCACACCCTACCTCTATTTTTGGTGTCTCCCATCCTTTGGGCTCATCTTTCTTGGCTTCCCCAGAATATTCTCATTTAGTTTTCATCTTCAATGCACATCAAAGCTTCACACACACACACACACACACACACACACACACACACACACACACACATCTTGAAATGAATGTCAGTCTATAGTCCTTTACTGCCCTGTTCCTCTAAATTTAGTTTTTGCCTATATACCAAACACCATTAAATGCTATAGATAAAAATACAAAGAAAGAAACAACCCTTGCTTTCAGGGAACTCACATTCTCACAGTGCCCTAGTGTTTCAAGCCCTCATAATCCCTTCATTTCCAGCCTTCCCTCCAACAAGTGCACCTACTTCACAAGATAACTGTGAGGATAAAAGGGGGCACTTCTACAACGCTCTGCAAACCTTAACACTATATAAATTCCAGCTAATAGGGTGAGGAAATAGACTCATGGAGATTAAGTGAATTGCCCAGAGTCATACAGCCACTGTGTCTATAAATCCATATCTCCCTGCTTCCAAGCCCTACTAAGTCAGTGGGGCAGAATTCGAATCTGCATCTTCCTGCTTCCAAGCTCCACACTTTATCTCCTATCCCACTCCTGAAGCACCTCAGGAGAACCTGCCCAATTCCAAAGCATAATGCTAATGTCCTAATCTCAATATGGTGCTCCCTTACTATCCTTGATCTGGTAATTCTTTCCAGACGATCCAAGAGGAGACCTGACCCTCCTGGGCAGGAAGTCAATTCAGACCAACAGGTGCTCATTAAGCACCCCCAGAGGCTGAAAAATGTACTAGACCTATAAAAACACGAAATTAAATCCTCTCTTTCTTCAGGGAGCTAACACTCTCCTGGAAGAAGGGGCAAGAACATTTTTCTTTAATGACTTCAATTCAACCACTGCCACCCCCATTCTACAGAAGAGGAAACTGAGAATCAGGGGCAACTTGACTGGTCCAGGGAAACCTAGGGACTGAGACCCAGATCTCCCACCCTTCCAAATCCAGGGCCATTTCCACCACCCCATGATGCTGTTTTCTGTAAACACCTGTGTTTTGAAGGGAGGGTTCTTTTATCTGTTTTACATCTGAACCTAAACCTCAGTTCCCAGAACAGAGCATCTCCTCATAAATTGAACACAGCCTTAACTACAGCATCCTGTTCTCCAGTGTTCCCTTCCCCCATAAACAAGCAAGATTTATACCTTCCCAGGGTTATTAGCCAGCCACATTTATCTTTATTTCTGTGTGTAAGTAATGGAGACAACACCAGCACTGACGAGTCCCTGGGGATTAATTACTGAAGTCATTTACAAAGGGATCCTCACACTTGGTTCTCTCCAGACTGAAGGGGAAAAAGGATAGGAAAAAAAGAAAGAAAAAAGCTGTGCATTTTTTTTCAAAGTTGGAGAATGAAATTTCATTTAAAAGACCAATGGTTCATGTGCGTCCAATGACTATTGGACCCTGACTTGGCCTGGCAACAAATTACAAGTGTCCACAAGGTGAATGAGTTTTTTTAGGTTTTTCTTTTAATGACTTCACCTTGGTGACTGTTTCCACGGAGCCATAAGTCCCTGGGTTGAGGAGCCAGTTGGAATGATGACCTGATGAAACCATGGACCCCATACCACAGAGGTAGCTGTATTGACTGGGGGTGGGGAGGATCAGTATTATCACTGTTGACTCAGGACAAAATCATCTTTCATTTCCTGATGTCTTTTTGGCCTCCCAGAAAAGCTTCCTTTCCCCTTCAAAATATAATTTCTTCCAATGAACAAGATGAAATTCATTCTCTGATTGAACAGAGATTGTCCTGGAGTCACCTGAATGGAATCTCAATCGATCGAGCTATAAAGTGAGGCAGTTAGGTGGTACAGTGGAGAGAGCACTAGCTAGACTCATCTTCATGAGTTCAACCTCACTTACTAGCTGAGTGACCCTGAGCAAGTCACTCCTGTTTATCTCAGTTTCCAAATCTGCAAAAATGAGCTGAAGAAGGAAATGGTAAATCTCTTAAAGAAATGTATCTTTGACAAGAAAACTGTGAATTGGATCAGGAAGAGTCAGAACCAACTGAACAACAATAACTGAGTTTACAAAAAGCAAAGGTAAAAGACAGTCCCTACCCTCAAGGAATTTCTCATCTAAGATCACAATCCACCATGTGCTTCCTTTTAATTCAATATAGAAATGAGAGAAAGCTGGCCTCAGAACCAGCAAGTTCTGGTTCTAATTCTACCAATAATACTTTTTGTCTGTGTGACTATGGGTAAGTCACTTAACTTTGAAATGCCCCTAATATCTCTTTAAGACCCCATCTCTTAATCCCAAAATAAAAATAAGGTAAAAAATGAATATGAAATCTTTAGGAGAAAACTAAGACTACAAGTCCCAGGGCAGCTGATGACCTGAATTGGCAGTGAAATTTTCCACACTGAAATTACAGGTCCAATAAAAAAAATCAATTCAATAATAAGCATTTATTAAAGTCTGCTAAAAAAAACCCAGGTGCTAAAAATAAAAAGATTTAAAATGACGTAATCCCTATCCTTAAGGAACTGCCACTCTACTGGAAGGTGAAACAAGGGGGACTCAAAGAACTAATAACCAAGGGAATCCAGAAAGGCTTCCTGGAGAACATGGTCCTGGATCCATCCTTAGGCACTGGCTTCCAGATGCCAGTTCAGGGATCAGAGAACCTGAGATAAATAATAGTAATTTCATATGGTGCCTTAATGTTTACAAAACATTTCATATACATATATATATATATATTATATATATACATGTATGTATATGAATTCATTTGATCTTTAAAACAACCTTGAGAGTTTGGTGCTGAAAATTAGACCCATTTTCCAGATGAGGAAATCAAGGCACAGAAAGGGTAAGTGATTTTGCCCAGGGTCACACAGCTAGGAAGTGTCTGACCTAATACTTCTAGACTTCCTTCCTTCATCCCTCTCCATTATGATTGTGTGACTTTGTTGCTCCAACTCTCTGGGTCTCAGTTTTCTGGTCTGTTATAAAGGAGGGGTTGGACTAGACAATCTCGAAGGCCCAAATTGGCATCTGCTGACTCATTTCCAAATGTACCAGGGTTTTTGCTGCTAGGTCAGGTGTGCTGACTTTACCCAAAGTTGGTTCTGTAATGAGGGCCAGTGCAAGGCTGGTTCTGGCCTGGATGTGGGTCACAGGATCCTAAAAGATCAGAGTTGGAAAGGACCTTAGAATAGAGGATGTCAGAGCTGGGAGAGACCTTAGAACAGGAGATGTCAGAGCTGGAAAGGGGCCACAGAACAGGGGATGTCAGAGCTGGAAAGGGGCCACAGAACAGGGGATGTCGGAGCTGGAAAGGGGCCACAGAACAGGGGATGTCAGAGATGGAATGGGGCCACAAGACAGGGAATGTCGGAGCTGGGGAGGGGCCGCAGAACAGGGGATGTCAGAGCTGGAAAGGGGCCACAGAACAGGGGATGTCAGAGATGGAAAGGGGCCACAAGACAGGGAATGTCGGAGCTGGGGAGGGGCCGCAGAACAGGGGATGTCAGAGCTGGAAAAGACCGAATTCAATTTTGTTTCACTCTGCTCTTCTCAAATGTATTTGTTCACACCTGGTCAATACATCCTCTCAGACTGAACCTGAGTACCTGTCATGTGAAAAAAACAACTGTGAAATTCAGTCACACTTGCAGAAAGTCAAACATTTTCATTTACTCATATGCACTAATGATTTTAATGAAGACAAATCCATTTCTTTTTTTTAAAGATTACAGAAGTGGAAGCCTAATTAATGAATTTGCTAATCAGTCCCCCCTGCTGCAGGACAGAAGCTACTGTTTAGATAAGAGCTGTGCACTCCCCTCTCCAATCTGTTCTTCAGGAAACATCATTTCAATGCTCCTTGTCTAAAGATTTTTCTTTTCCTCCGGGGTGTCCACTCTCCCAAGTCGACCTAATTTTATCAGTGACACTTCCATTCAAATGTTCCCTACAAGGATAAAAGAGAAAAGAATGTTGGAGACTTACTCCAAGGTCTCTCTGGCCCACAGTTGCTTGCCACCAACAGCCAGATTGATGTCTACACATTGAAGGAGCTGTTTTTGAACCAATTGTACAACAAGAAAAGAATCTTTAATATCATGCGGCTGAAGCTAGGGGGAAACAATTATCAGGAGATAAAAAGAAAAGGCCCCTGGACACAAGAAGACAAATTTACACACATGTCCTCTGTTTTATTAAAAAGACTTTCTGTGAATTTTGACAGTCACCTTGAATGGAATAAAAGGGAGAGAAAAAACATTCTCCCCCCCCCAACTCCAACATAGCAATTTTCCCCCATCCCTCAGGCAACCGTGTCACTTGGAAGGATTCACAAAACCTCCTTCCTATCACTGAGCTGGGCTGGGGAAGTAGGGAAACAAGTATCTTCCTGGAATTCTGCCACAATCAGAAACAAGAAGTTATGTCTGCTTCACCTAGGCTTCCAAGTTTCTCTGCATCCAATTAAAGAGCATTTACAAAGTGCCTACAATGTGCTCCTGCTTGGACTAAGTGCTGGGGATGCCAAGACAAAAAAAAAGGTGGGGGGGGTGTTCAAGAACCATTGTCTAAACACTTGCTATGTGCTAAGCATCAATCAATCAGGAGCTGATATACAAAGACAAAAACAGAAACAATCCTTATGCCTTCACTGAGCTTAAATTTTAGTGGGTAAGTGAATCTTTAATGGGATTCAGGTTGGTTTCATTGGCAAAGAGGGAACATCTAGAACCACAGGGTAGAATGGGCAAGTGGGTTAGATACTTTCCCTTGTAACCTTGATGGACTTGCTCATGACATCAGCACAACAATCATGGACAATTTGGGGGGATCTGTGATGGAGAATGCCATCTGGATCCAGAGAAAGAATTGTGGAGTTTAAACAAAGACCAAAGACTATTACTTCAATTTCAGGGGAAAAAAACCATTATCTTATGTAATTTTGCTATCTCTTATACTTTATTTTTTTCCTTAAGGATATGATTTCTCTCTCATCACATTCAACTAAGATAATTGTATAACATGGAAACAATGTAGAGACTAACAGACTGCTTTCTGTGGAGGGGGGTGGGAGGGAAGCAAGAATGGGGGGGAATTGCAAAACTCAAAATAAATAAATAACTTTTAGAAAAAAATACTTTCCTTTGTATATTGGGGTGGATGGGGACGATTTTTTTTTAATTTCTGTAAATTTCGGTCCAATATGTATTGATTAATTGCTCACTAGCTCCATTCATTGGGGATAAGACAAAAGAAAAGTAATCTCTGTCCTCAAGAGTATATAGTCCATGGAGAGAATGACATTCTATACATATGAACATATGAAAAATTCTATGCAAGAAAAGACTTCTTCTCTCTGGCCTTTTGTCCAATTCCTTGGAAGAAAAAAGAAGTTACCAAGTAATTAAAGGATCTTATGATTGTAAAGGAGAAGCAACCTGAAGACCATCCTGTGTAACCCTTTCACTTTGTAGAGAATGAAATTGAAACCCTGGGGTATTCAATTTAACAAATATATATTAAATATCTACTACCTAAAGAGCACTTTACTGAAGCTTCAGTAGAGTTGTACCTAGGCATGGAGACTGAGACTTTGTCCCAGAGCAATAAAATATAGAAGGCTAAAATAATTTAAATAATGATCTTAGGTTACATTAAAAGAGGCAGAGTTTTAAGAAATAAGTTCTTAACACATTGTCTGGTACATAGTTTATTGATCATAAATAAATAAATGATGATAAATTAAGAAGGTGAACATCATTCCTCTACCTTCTGGCCCCATTCAAACCATCTAGAGTATTCTGTTCAGAAATAAAATTGATAAAGTAGAGAGTATACAGAGAAAGGATACTCGAATGGTGAAAACTTTGAATTTGGATCTTATGAGAACTGCCTGAAAGAACCAGGAATGTTTAATCTGGGGGAAAAAGAAGACTAAGAAAGATGTTCTCCAGTGCTTGAAGGGCCAACATAGAAAAGAAGGATTTAGGTTGTTTTCATTGGCCCAGAGGGAACACTTAGAACCACTAGGTAGGATGGGCAAGCTTAGGCTCAAGAGAAGGAAAACAATTAACTCTTTTTTTTAACAAGGCAATGGGGTTAAGTGATTTGCCCAAGGTCACACAATTATTAAGTGTCTGAGGCTGGATTTGAACTCAGGTCCTCCTGACTCCAGAGGTGGCGCTCTATCCACTGCACCACCTAGTTGCCCCAACAATAAACTCTTAAAGGTGGAACAAGCTACCTTCAAAGATAGTAGATCCTCTCTTATCATGGGACCTGAATGGGTCTGAACCAGGTCGACTCTGAAAGTCAATGAAATTCTGTGAAATGACTTGTCCAAGGACACATGGCCATGAAGTAACTAAGGAAATTAAAAGTCAAACTCAATTTCCCAAATTAAAACCCAATTTAGTAAAATGAACTGGAGAAGGAAATGGCAAACCATTCTCCACTATATTTATCTTTTTCATTTAAGGCAATGGGGTTAAGTGACTTGCCTAAAGTCACACAGCTAGGCAATTATGGTCCTCCTGATTCCAGAGCCACTGCTCTAACCACTGTACCACCTAGTCGCCCCCCACCCACCTGGCTGCCCCCCCCCCACTATCTTTATCAAGAAAAAATGAATGCCATGGAGAGTCCAAAATGACAGAATGACATCTCTCCTGACCCTTGTTCTTATTTTCCCCACAGTAAATCTCAGCCTCCTTTTCTTTTCTTTTTTTTCCATGATAAAATTTTATTTTTAATTTTTGGAATACAATAAGCATTTCCATAACAATACAATAAGAGATGATTGCATATGAAATTGCAAATCTTCTTTGTACAACTTGCAATTTCTTTCAAATATACAACAATATTATCATTTCAATTTCTTTTTTTCTTCTATTTCTTCCCTCCTCCCACCATAGAGATGGCTACCATTAGACACAAATATGTATATCTACACACTCATGCAAATATAGCTACATAAAATTATTCTATACATACTTCAACATATTAGTTCTTCCTCTGGATGCAGATGTCTTTCTTCACATGTCCTTTACAGTTAATCTGATGAATTTTCTTGACTCCTTTTCCAATAATCATTCAGAGAGCCATGTGTTTGTACAGGCAGAAAGTCAAGTTCCCTAACCCACCCAATGATATTCCCACATGGCTAATATAGTTAATTAGTATGACTTGTCTAAATCATATCTTTAAGTGGGGTACAGATTGCCCTTTAATTTATTAGAACCTTAATAGAGCTTCAGGAGTCTGGGCCACAGGCACATTCCAGTGTTTTGCCTTGAATGATTTCAGTGATATAAACACTATCAAAGCCTATATAAATCCCGATAAATGTAATAAAGTCATCAAAGACTGATGGTAATACAGTAATCGATACCCTCTGGTCAGCTATTTTAAAACCTTACAATAACTTAAGCTTCTATCAAGAGCTCATTCCTGTGTCTTCCTGTGAAATAAACCTGATTTAAATTCGAAAATATTCCAATAGGGCTAGATTCAATTAATGTGCTTTGAACTCAGACTGCCACTTTTTTTTTCAGGTGTTGCTGTGGTGCGGTCTCTTCTCTGAAGTGTCTCCCATGAGCTCTCATTTCCCCTTGAACAAATTATAAAAACTTCAATCCCAGAGTTATTGAGGTATAAATAGGACTTCCGTCTCCTCAGTCACTAGAGATTCACAAGAGTCTGGCGGTCTGGTGCCACTTCTGAAGACCAGCTTCCCCAAATTTTCCCCAAATCATGTTGATTGGGACTTTCTAAAAATTATCTTCTGAAGTTAAAATTTCTATCTTGCCCACAAAAAAAATGCCTTAATGGCTCATAAGCCAAGGGCTCCCTGGAATAGAAGTCCTTAGGTATTCCTTCAATTCAACAAATATATATTAATTACTCGATACCTAAACAATATGGCACTGAGGTTTCAGCAGAGACGTACCAAGGGCAAGGTGACCAGGACTTTGTCCCAGGGCACTAAAATATAGAGGGCTAAACTATCTTAAATAATAATATTTAAAGTTTTGTGCCATTTAAAAAGTGTCACATTTATATTTTGACTGCGTTTACATTTCTTCAGAAATACAGAAATAACTAAGCTTATCACCTTGTTCAAAAGAATAGTCAAAATAGGAAGCTGGCAGATGGCACATTTCTTCCAAGGCCTCACCACCACCTTCCTAGAATTGGAAGGGAGCAGGGTGGGGCTAATTTTTCCACAACTTTCAATTTGTACAATCTTTATATTATGAGTTACAACCTTGATTTAAGGACATATGACTTAGTGCTTAAATCAGCACTTTTTTGTTATTATTGTTGCTTGCCTTAATTAAAAAACATAGTGATGGCTAATGAAGAGTCTCAGTCCAGAAAGTACTTTTTGTCCTCTTCTCATATTCTCAGACTCATTGTGCTCTTGAGTTCTTGTAGAAGTCAGAGTAAAATCTCTAATACAAACTGAGGAATGACACATGTATAGGAACTCCCCAAAACATATTAACAAGGCTCCCTTCTAGAAAAGGTATTCAATATAAAAAGTCATTCAGGTATAGAACAGCCATTTATTTCCTCCACCACAAGAGAAATGCCTAAAACACACACAAATCATATCAATGACTTCATTTTTTATTATGCTCTCCCAACATAAGAAGACTTACAAGAAACTTATAGAAATGCTTCACTTTCACTCTGACCTCTATTATTTGTGTAACTCAACAGTCTAGAATTCTCAATAAACAGGGCATTTTGCTTGAATCTTCTAAGTCCTTTATTCTATGGTATACTCCCAGTGGTTGTCATCACCTTTGAGGAGTTGTGAAGTCCATATCCTGCAAAGCAATCAAGACCCAGACCCAGAAGCTCACAAACTTCTCAGATTTACAAAATTGCCGCCAGGGCAAGAAATCACCCATCACAGAATCACTGTGTGGTCACCCATGCTAGGGCAAAGAAATGTAAAGTGGAGGAAGCAACCAGGGACTTGTGAAGTTTAGCCTCAGAATCATCTAGACATAAATATGTTCTCTCGTCTATGTGTATCCCTTTGCTCCTCCTAGGGGAGGGGAAACAGTTGTCTTTACTCTGCTCCCACTCCCTTCCTGAAAGCCCAAGAATGAGGCTGAGGCTGTAAAGGAAGGGAGACAGATATACAGACAGACAAAACAGAGAGACAGAGAGAAGCCAGACAGGAAAGGGGGGATGAAAGGAGAGAGAGAGAGAGAGAGAGAGAGAGAGAGAGAGAGAGAGAGAGAGAGAGAATAGAAGTAGTTTCTGAATGCACAGTTTCTCATGCCTCAGTGGTCAATCCTCACAACTCCAACCTCACCCCCATCTTGGAAGCCAGAAAATAAACATGAGCCTCTGGTTGACCATGTCCTTCAGTAAGAAGCCAGGGAACATCTATCAGCAAAATTAGCTCTATGACCCCTAGTACTTTTCAAACTCAATATTAGGCACCTATTGGGTACAGAGTCCTGTATCTGGGGAAGATGGAATGTTGAGATCAGACACTGTCCTTGCCCTTATGAGATAACAGTTAAATAAACTATAAGATAGTATAGATTGAGAGCCAAAATACCTTGAACTAGTCACTTCCTTCCTTGGACCCCAGTTTCCTCTGCTATAAAATAAGGACACTGGACAAGTTGGTAGCCTAAAATCCCTTATTATCATTCTCTCATAAAATTCATAGTATATAGTCTGATCTTGAAGTTACTTGCAGTCATTTTTTTTTAGTCCTGTCCAAATCTTCATGCCCCATTTAGGGTTTTCTTGGCAAAGATTCTGGAGGCATTTGCTATTTCCTTCCCTGACTTATTTTATGTGTGAGGAAACTGAGGCAAACAGAGAGAAGTGACTTGCCCAGGGTCACCCAGATGGTAAATGTCTAAGGCTGGATTTATACTCAGAAAGATGAGTCTTTCTGACTTCAGGCACTGAATTCTATTCACTACACCCCAGCTGCCCTCGAAGATAGGAGAACTGAACATAAATTCCAGCCCTGGTAGCTAGGGAAGTGCCTCTACCTACCAACCTTCACTTTCTTCATTCTAACTGAAAAATGGATCTCAGTGCAGTTGGTTATATTTATTCTATCAACCTCATGCTGTTACTATGAAAGAAGTGTTTTATAAATTCTAAAATGCTATAAAAATGGGGGCAACTATAAGTTTCAAGGATGAAAAGTAAGTTTCAAGGAAGGATGAAAAGGATAGACGCTAGGGTGTTCAGAACTGTCTTCAGAATTCTATTGTTCTAAAATCAATAATGAACAGGCAGATTTCAGAAAAGACTGATATGAACTGATGCAGAGTGAAGTGAGCAGAACCAGGAGAACATTGCACACAGTAATACAGCATTGTGATAGACTAGTTCTTTTCAGCAACACAATGATCCAAGATAATTCCAAGACTCCACATCCAAAGAACATTGGAGTCTAAAGGCAGATGGAAGTACACTGTTTTCACTTCTTTTGGTTTTTTTTCTTTCTTATGGTTTTTTTCCCTTTTGTTCTGATTCTTCTTTCACAGCTTGACTAATTAATATGGAAATATGTGCATGCACAAGATTGTGCATATATAATCTATATCTGATTATATGGTATCTTAGGGAGAGGAAAGGGAAGGGAAGGAGGGAAAGATTTAGAAATCAAAATTTTAGAGAAATGAATGTTGAGAATTGTTTTACATGTAATTTAAAAAATAGAATACCATTAAAAAATAAAAGTAACTGCCTTCACAGACAAATGGGAAACAAGAGGCAAGACTGACTTTGCACCTTGAAGGATGCAGAAGTTATGATCACCTAGAGTAAATCTAATTGATTTTTTCCTAATGCCACTTGACATCGTTTATTTTAAGCCTTCATGAGTGTCATCACAGGTGCCGGCTAAAGATCCAACCTCCAAGACAGGGAAGTCTGGGTTCAAGTCTCACCTTGGCCACTCAGTTCTCTGAGGAACTCTTTAAGACCCTAAGTGGCAGACAATGTGTCAATTTGCCTTGATAGAGGGAGTTTCCTCATTTGGGAGTTCCCAAAATATCACCTTCCATTAAAGGAATCTGTATAACCATGATCTAGAGACTCAATTCAATAATGTCCATATCCATTGATCTACCAGAGAACATGAGAAATGGGTATATAGCAATACTAGTAAGAGACTTAGACAACACATCCTTAATTTTCATCAAAGCCAAAATCGTTTTATTAAAAGTCAAGAAGGAAAAGGGTCAGTTACCAAGTACAGCATCTAAAGAAAAATTTCTCATTTAATCTTTTTTTTTTAGGTTTTTGCAAGGCAATGGGGTTAAGTAGCTTGCCCAAGGCCACACAGCTAGGTAATTATTAAGTATCTGAGGTCGGATTTGAACCCAGGTACTCCTGACTCCAGGGCCAGTGCTCTATCCACTGCGCCACCTAGCCACCCCTCATTCAATCTTGGTAATACGGTGTTTGTTGTTTCAGTTGTGTCCAACTCTCCATGCCCCCATTTGGGGGTTGCTTGGTAGAAATACTGAAGTAGTTTGCCATTTCTTTCTCCAGCTCATCTTATAGATGAGAAAACTGAAGCAAACAGAATTAAGTGACTTGTCCAGGGTCACATAACTAAGAACACATTTGAGACCAGATTTGAACTCAGGAACATGAGTCTTCCTGACTCTAGGCCAGACATTTTGCCTATTGAACCACCTAATTGCCCATAACAGTAGTATGTAGTGAATATCCCATAAAGAGGGTAAAAGCCAAGCAAGATGACTCCCCATCATGCATTCCACTAAAGGGTTTCCACTGTGTTTCCTTCAATGTGAGACTAGATACAGTGATCTCCAAGGTCCAATCCATCCAGCATTTAATAAGCAACTATTTTGTGCAAGATGCAAAATGAAAAATATTTTTTGCCCTCAAGAGGCTTATATTCTCCTAGAAGAACATTACCTGTATATAGATATAAATGTTATAACTTCAAAAGTTTCTATCCATCTTAAAGATAGAGTAATTATACATAGTTTCTGTAGACATTGTCATGTGATATGTATATACACACTAATTCAGGATAGTAACAACTAAGGGGTCCCTTTCAATTTAGATTCTGACAATTGAAGGTTTATTTTTTTAATTTCTGAAATTTTACATGAGTTAATGCAAAGTGAATTAAGCAGAATCAGGAAAACAAAATACATAATAACTCTTTAAACAATGGAAATGAGAAGGAAGAATGAAAGAAAGAAGAAAGAAAGAAAGAAAGAAAGAAAGAAAGAAAGAAAGAAAGAAAGAAAGAAAGAAAGAAAGAAAGAAAGAAAGAAAGAAAGAAAGAAAAAGAAAGGAAGGAAGGAAGGAAGGAAGGAAGGAAGGAAGGAAGGAAGGAAGAAAGAAAGAAAGAAAGAAAGAAAGAAAGAAAGAAAGAAAGAAAGAAAGAAAGAAAGAAAGAAAGAAAGAATCCTACAATTATAATGAGCAAGCTTTGCTCCAAATTGATATGAGAATTATGCTGCTTCTCATTTTTGTGGAGGGGGGACTCTGGGTGCCAAACAGCAAATGTACTGTAAGACATGTTTGCTGTGTTAGATTAGTTTTGCTAATTTTTTTTCTTTTTTCTTCATTGTTATAAGAGATGGCTCTTTGGGCAGGTGAAGGAAAAAGACATGTTAGGAAATTAAGGTGATTTAAAAACCAAAAGTTATCAATAGTTTTCTTTAAGAAACCACATGCAATGTAGCCACTACTCTTCATTTTCTAGGACAAGAAAGGGGCATTATAATGAAAAGGAAACCTCCAGTCCAGGAGTGAGACAACCACAAAACAGCCCTGTTGTCCACCATGACATTGGAAAGGGAATGAGTAACTTGAACTCCAGGTATCTGGACAGTTCCCTCCACCCAAGACAGAACCAAACAGCCTTGTCTCTTTCGGTGAGGATGACAGGCAAACATGGTCTAGTGGAAGAAAATGGTAGCTGAGGACAGTCATCATCCCAATTCTAGCTCTACCACTTAATGGGAGAACAATTTCCTCCCACTCCCAGTACGCACAATTCTATGATTTCCACTCATGGGAACAAAACATGGAATGAAAGTGCCTCCAAGCTGGCCCTGACTTATGAATCAAAGCTTTTCACATTTCCTAAAATAAACATTAATTGGAAATCAGTGTTTGTCCACTGAGGACAAAGTGGGTGGGAGCAGCAGACTACCAGACTCCCAAGAATTGTTCGAAATTACACTGTGTGGATTTGGGACACTTCACTTGTCCCCAAAGTCTTCCATAATTGGCATTGGTTTCCATATGCCACTGTACAAACATCAGTTTTCTTTGGGCAGGTTAGCATTTAACTCAAGATAATGTGGAAATGATATAGAGTGGAATCGGGAGTCAAGGGACATAGGTTCAAATACCAGCTCTACCATTAAATGAGCTTGGATCATTCTTCTGAGCCTCAGTTAATTCATCTATAAAATGAGAAGTAAAAAGAAGAAAGTCCCTTCTACTCCAAAATCTAAGATCCCATGAAGAATGAGGATAATGGCACTCTGGAAGGCCTTCTTGGAAGATTCTCATATACCACCTAACACACACGCACTGATTTCCAAGGAATAATTTGCTCTCTGACCCTCAAGGTATTTTTTCATTTTGTTCAGTGTTTCCTAGCCTAAAGCATGAAAGGGAATCCTGAGGCGGCCACTGACAGACACACATGTTTTATGATCTAAAAGGATTGGCATTCCATTCAGCATACAGTGATTTCTAATCAATAACAGGAGACAGCACTAGAAACAAAGCAGAATGCCAATATCCTGACATAACAGCCAGCCACAGAATCGATTCAACTCCTCCAATTGGTCAATGAAGTCCCCTGCAGTCAATGGCACTGGTTAGACTAACCATCTCAAGCCTCTGAGAAAAAGTGCCCTATTGAATATGAGCCAATAAACATATCAGGGGATTCAGGATCATAAGATCAGAGAATTAGAATTGGAAGCACCCTTATAGAAAAATCACCTAGTCCAATTTCCTAATCAACAGATGACAAAACTGAGGTTCTCTTCCCCCAGAAAAGATTCCCTCACTTCCTTTAAGACTCAACTTATGGACAATCTCTTACAGAAAGCCTTTCCTTGGGGGCGGCTGGGTGGCGCAGTGGATAGAGCACTGGCCTTGGAGTCAGGAGTACCGAGTTCAAATTTGACAGATACTTGATAATTGCCTAGCCATGTGGCCTTGAGCAAGCCGCTTAACCCCATTGCCTTGAAAAATCTAAATAAAATAAAATAAAGAAAGCCTTTCCTTAGTCCCCTACTTTTTCCCTTCTCAAATTATTAACATGAAGGAAGGGAAGGAGAGAATAGGGAAAGTAAGGCAAAGGAAGGGGAAGGGGAAGGGGAATGGGAAGGGGAAGGGGAAGGGGAAGGGGAAGGGGAAGGGGAAGGGGAAGGGGAAGGGGAAGGGGAAGGGAAAAGGAAGAAAGAACATTTATCAAGGAGACACTACACACCAGGTAAGAAGGATCTAAAGACAGAAGTCACTTCCTGCCCTCTGAGAAGTTATATTCTAACACAGAAAGTCAACACATAAAGGGAAGTGAAGATCAGGGAAGGAAGTTTTGACCTGGGAAGTCACAGGCATAGATCTATAAGGCAGGCAACTGCAATGCCCTTGGTAATGGTAGTATTGATTCAACTGATTAGTGTTTATATATCAAGAAATGAAAAATGGCCCAATGGATAGAACACCAGCCTTGGAGTCAGAAGGACCTGAGTACAAATTCATCCTCAGACTCTTAATGATTACTTAGCTGTGTGATCTTGGGCAAGTCACTTAACCCCATTGCCTTTTAAAAAAAAAAAAGAAGTGAAAAAAGAGGAAAGGCATGACACAGACAATGATAAGGCAGATGGCAGACTAGCTAAGGTCGATAGAAGGTGAAGCCCACTACTGAATGTAATGGATTAGGGTTGTTTGCACTCATTCACTTGGTGATCAATCAGAACGTAACACACCCATGATCTTTGGAAATCTGGTCCACAGGATATGTTCCAGGTGGGCAGAGGAGACTAAGTATGTGCTTGTTTGTTTTCATACTGTCTCTGGTTCTTACAAGTCAAAGTTTGTCTTTGTATTTTCAATGCCCAACTTAGTGCCTATCACCTCCAAGGAGTTTCATAGATGTATCCTGGATTTGATTTGACCACTGCCATATAAGTAGCAAAGTCTGTTTTCAGATTCCCAAGTCTCTGGCTCCATATCTTATGTTCTTTGTACTTGGTTAAGATGATGCCAACATCACCCAGAGCAATCTGGATATTACTGACTTGAGAATAAAGGATTAGGGGAGAAAGAGAAATTAAAAACCTCTCAAGTTCTCTCAAAACCATTCAGCTCCTTAACATTTCCAGAAGTGAATTTAATGAGATAGGAGACAAGGTTTTTTGGCACTAAAAATAGAGATAAATGGAGCAGGGTGGGGGAGAGGAGGAAGAGAGCTCCAAAGGAGCCATTTCTTCTCTGTCCTCTGAGTATTCACTAACATTTTGGCTCCCACTGTAGCCCTTCCCATTAACCCAAGGAACGATTCCAGATCATCTCCCCAATTCTCTGAGTTACTTGGGAGTTTTTTTGTAGGTCTCTTCTGTCCATGAAGACAAGACATATAGTGTAGGAAAAGAGAGCATCTTTTATATAACATCATTTGCATGTTATATCTCACCACCTCAGGAGAAATGCAACAAAAGTGATGGAGCTAAAGTAGAGAATATTGTGGCTTTATATTACATGTTGGATATTGTATTTTTTGCCTTCTAGTGGATAGGGGAAGAAATGGAGAGAGGGAGAGAATTTGGCCTTGGAAATAAAAATTTTCACCAACCCTGGAACTCAGAAGGATTTGAGTTCAAATTTGACCTCAGACTTTTAATAACTGTGTGACCCTGGGAAGTCACTTAATTAATTGCCTCATAAAGAGAGAAAGACAGTCGAACAGATAGATAAATAAATGGGTTTTTAAAAGGAAGAAAGATGCTGCTACCTTAGAAATAAGAGATGTCTTCTTGAGGGTCTAACCCTTTTAGGCAAAGATCTCATCTGCATGAGAATACAACAGAAACCAATTTTCTGAGGGCCACTATGCAACAATATCCCTCATATGAAGGATTTCTTTTAATCAACCACCAGTGGCATTAGAAGAATTCAGGTAGATATAGTCCACTTGGAGAAACAGTGTTCTGCAATAAATAGAACTAGCCTTAGTGCTAGAAATAATTGGGTTCAAGTCATACTTCTGACACAGATTGGCTATGTGACCCTGGGCAAGTCAACTTAACCTCTCAGTGGCCTTGGTAATTTTCAAAGATCTAAGTTGGAAAGAAGGTTCTTAACTGCCTAGATCAAGAGAGCTTCTTTATCCAGGAATTCTCTATAGCAATGAAATCCCAGATCTAAACCCTCTAATTGTTCTCCACTTATCTACATCCTAGCCATTCTTCAAGGCCCAGTTCCAGAGTGGCATCAACAGAAAGGCCAATCTAAATGTGGAGTGGAGGAAATGTCTCTGTCCAGAAGAAGCTAGCAATGAAGCTCATCCTTGTTCCAGGGATTTATCTGGAAGGCTGCCATTGACTCTTGGTCTTTCTTTATTAGGCAGAAGGTCCTATTAACACCATCATTTTACAGAGTGGGAAACTGAGCTCCAGAGAGATGAGCAAATTCAAACAGGGTCACCCAGCTTATAAGTGGTGACAAAGAAAGAGAAAAATACCTTAGTCATTAAAATTCAGTTGATTTTTTTTTAATTTAAGTCTACATGGTGTCACTCCCCTTCTACCCCCACTGGAGTATATACTGTTGTTGCAGGGATGGCACAAGTGGCTCTGAGAAGCAGCAAGAAGAAATAGATACTATAACTTTATTCAAATTTTTTGTTGGCCTTTGGTCTAAATGAGCAATAGGGTGTGGTAGAAAGAATATGTTGACGTGGCCTTGAATTCTGGCCCTGCTGCTCACATATGAGCCTGGGTAAGTCACTTCATCCCTTCAGGTCTCAGTCTTCCTATCTATAAAATATTTTTCTTATTATATTATGTTATTAAAATGTTTTATTCCATAAATTAAAAAGAAAATAAATTTATATTTTTAAAATTTTTTAAGGAATTGGGCTAGATCACAGTCAAGGAACATCTAGCTCTTGGGTGGTAATAAGGTTCACGAAATCATTTGATCTGATGCTGCCAAGGCAACTGCACAAGGGATCTAAAATTTAATAAATCTAGGAGCTCTTAGGGGTGAATTAATTAAACATTTGAACAAATATAGTAGGCTAATTTTAAGTTGATTATTTTGTATGCTACTCAAAGAATGTTATAAATATCCAAATGGCCCTTGGCAAAAAAAACATTTCCCCACCCCTAGGCTAGATGACCTCTAAAGCCTCTTCCAGTTATGAATCTATGGTCCTTTGATCTTTCTAACCTCTATTGGTCTCAGCTTCCTCCTCTGTAAATTACAGTTAATAATAGTCATTGTGAGCATCAAATGAGATAACAATTTTAAAATACTTAACATAGGACCTGACACATAGTGGGCATGATGTAAATACTAGTAATAATAATGGTGATGATGATAATGATGATGATGATAGCCATGGAGATGATGGTGATGGTGGTGATGATGATGGAGATGAGATTATTCGGAGGTATTAGTAGGTTTTTATGTTCATCCCTGTTAAAACTCATTTTACTCAGTTCCAATCTCTACCTCTATCTTGGAACCAACTTTTATTTCAAGCTTTTGAAGAGCAGTAATGACAATAGGGATAAGATCAGAGTGACTAGAATTTTCATAGTGCTTACAAAAACTTTCTCCCCCAACAGCCTAAGGAAATGGGCAGGCTAAGCATTATTCTCATTTTATGGAAAGGGAAACAGAGGCACAAGAGGGGAAATGACTTGCTGATGATGATGATGATGATGATGATGATGATGATGATGATGATAACTTCTGAAACTAGGGTCATTTCCTTCAAATCTTGGTCTGTATTCACTTTAAAGCCTGAATCATCCTTTGTTATAGGAAAATAAAATACTTCTGACTTGCTCTGGGGAAGTGTGTTTCTAAAAATTTAACACTTAAGTCATCTAATCCAACTCATTTGTTTTACATATGGGGAAATTTAGGCCCAATTGGGTAAAATGACTTATACAGGCTCAGAAACAGGTAGCATATAGCCAGAATCCAAACCTGAATCATGGGTATTCTTTCCACAACACCACATAGTCTTGTTAGGTGAAAGAAAAATTAAAAGTCTAAGTACAAGTTATATTATCTATTTAACAGTACCTCCAAAAGTGGAAAAGAAGAACTCTCTTACCTGGTCTCTCATGAACAAGAGCCCACATGAAAAGAATGATAAACCCGGAATAAAGAAGTCTGATCTTTTATCATGGGAGTGGAGTTAACTGATCTTCCCCAAAGTGAACCTCAATAGATCCAGGCTCACAAAATCTGGGAGGCATTTCAGAAGTCATCAAGTTCAAACCAGACCTCCCCAGTGGTTTTTTCACCTCTGCTTGCAAATCCCTGGGGAGGGGAAGGACACTACTTCTTAAGGCAGCACATTCCCCCTTGGAATGGCTCTTATTCTTTCCATTGAGTCAAAATTTGCCCCTTCACAGTTTCCACTTATTGGTACAGTGTTTGATCACATTGGGACCAAGCAGAAAAAAAAATCTACTCCTCCTTCCAGCCATTCTCCAAGCTTAATTCTTATATGCTAAGCCTTTGCTTCTCCAACCTACTTATCTCTAGTTTCTTCAACCAAGCCTCATTCCTATAGCATGGTGTCCATTCAGCTCCCCATTCTAGTCTTCCTCCTGTGAAGGCTCACAAATTTGTTGGAGATGGTCCAATGGATAAAAATACCGATCCTGAAGTCAGAAAGACTTGAGTTCAAATGCAGTCTCAGGTACCTATTATCTGAATGTTCTTGGGCAAGTCACTTAATCTCTGTATGCCCCAGTTTCCTCAACTGCAAAATGGTATAGTAATAGTACCAACATCACAGGATCATAGTGAGGACCAGATGAGATAAGATCTATAAAAATGCTTAGCACAATGCAAGAAGGAATAAATGCCTATTTCCTTTCCCTTCTCTTCCCTTTTTACCAATGGTCTCTCTTCCTATGTAATATTCCGGATGTGGTTGGACCAGAGCAGCTCATTATTTGGAGGTATTAGTAGGTTTTTATGTTCATCCCTATTAAAACTCATTTTACTCAGTTCCAATCTCTACCTCTATCCTGGAACCAAATTTTATTTCAAGCTTTTGAGGAGTAGTGATGACAATAGGGATAAGATCAGAGTGACTAGAATTTTCATAGTGCTTACAGAAACTTTCTCCCCCAACAGCCTAAGGAAATGGGCAGGCTAAGCATTATTCTCATTTTATGGAAAGGGAAACAGAGGCACAAGAGGGGAAATGATTTGCCTATAAGTTACAGAACGATTAAGTATGTTTAGGAAGAATTAAGGCTCAAAGAGATGTAGCAGATCACCTGTCCTTCCTCCCAATTTTAAAGAAGAGGAGACCGAAGTTGAAAGAGAACGAGTTGCCCAGGCTCTCAGAGGTGATCAGTAACAAAGATGGTTAAAGCCAAAATTCCAAACCCTTTCTTGGGAGCTTTAAAGTCAGTGTTCTTTGTGTTATACCCTGGTGAAAGCAGAATGGAATCTCACCTAGGGTGTTTAGTCAGTCAATAATTGTTTATTAAGCACTTACTCTGTGCCAGTCACTGTACTAAACACTGGGGATACAAAGACAGGCAAAAGACAGTGTCTGCCCTCAAGGAGCTTACAGTCTAAGCATGAAGGATGATTACCCTGAAGACAACTACACAAACGTCTCTCCTCCTAGATCCCCTCAAACTAATGTCCAACCACAAGGCAGAGGCCACAGGGCACCCATCCATGATTCATTCTCCTCCCCTCAAAAAGAACACCTTGCTGTTCAGGAGCCCCACCTCCAACTCTTTCCTGATACTAAATTCAAATCTGACTTTAGATCACACCAGCTGTATGATCTTGGGCGATACACTTAACCTGTTTGCCTCAGCTTCCTGGGCAGTAAAATGGGGGTAATAACACCTTCCTTCCAGAGTTGTTTTGAGGATTAAATGAAATATCATTTGTAAGGCATTTTGTAAATCTTAAAACATTATGGAAATGTTCATTACTACACTACCAGCACTACTACTATGATTTCTAATATCATTCCATCACCACCACCACCACCACCACTACTACTACTATCACTCCCACCATTACTATTACTACCACCACTACCACCACCACTACTAACACTACTACTACTACCACCACTACTGCTACTACTATTACTACTACCACCACCACCACCATCATTATTACTACTATTGCTATTATTACTATCACTACTTCTACTACCACCACTATCACTCCCATTATTACTAGCACCACCACCACCAATACTGCTACTACTACCATCACTACCACCATTACTTCTACTACTACTACTACTACTACTGCTATTACTACCACTACTACCACCAAAACTACTACTACTACTACTACTACTACTACTACTACTACCAACACCACCATTACTTCTACTACTACTACTAAAATACTACTATTACTACCACCACTACCACCAATACTATCACAATACCACCACCACCACCACCACCACCACCACTTTCATTGCCACTACTACTACTATCATCCCTACCACCACCACAACCACTACCACTACTACCACTATAACTACTACTACTACTACTACTACTACTGCTGCTGCTGCTGCTGCTGCTGCTGCTGCTGCTGCTGCTGCTGCTCCTACTCTACAAGTGTGTCCAGTCTTAACTACCAACACACCTTGGACCAGCACATATGAGGCCCCCTTAAATTGTTACCCAACACAACACTTGTGACACAGCACTCAAATACAGGAAAAGACATTTCTGTGCCCTCCCTTCCCATTTACTCTGTTTATCACATAGGTACCAAATCCTGTATGTTTCCCTTTCCCTTTTTTTCTTGGTACCCCTAGCTTTAGCATGATGCCTGACATACAACAGGTACTTGCAGCCTGACCGGGCCACTTCAAACATCACAGATGATGAACTCACCGTGATGATTCCATCTTTTCATGTGGATGGTGCTCTCTTGTCGATAAAACAATCTGTCACATCTCATCTCATCCTCACGACAGTCTCAGGAGGGAGGCAGGACAGATGCTGATTTTCCCATTTTACAGGTGAGGAAAGTGACTCCAAGCACAGTGGACTGATTCATCCAGAGACATGCAGGGACTCAGTGTCAGAGCCCAGATCCCCTGGCTCCTCTAGTTCTTTCCACCACACCAAACTACCTGGACTCCCAAATAACTCATTTTTTCCTCATTTTGATCCAGCTATCTTTAACATTCAAAAAGATCTTCTCCTTTGTCTTCTCTTAGATATACATTCAGTACTGTGAAATACAAGCCTTCTCAGTACCTGGGAGTTCCATTTATAGCTTTGGACTACTCCACCCACAATCGAACCATAATAAATAATTCACATTTAGATAGAGCTTGAAAGTGTACAAAATACTATGGTTCATTTATTTAAAAGACTCAAAGGAATGAAATATCCCTAAGCTAGAACACCTGAGGATGCCAATCTCTTGGTTGGAAGGAAAAGAAAAAAGAAAAGAAGGGGAAGGGGAAGGGTAAAGGTAAGGAGGGGAAGAAGAAGGGGAAGAGGGGAAGGAAAGAGGGAAGAAGGGAAAGAAAGAGAAAAAGAAAGGAAAAAGGGGAAGGGAAGGGAAGGGAAGGGAAGGGAAGGGAAGGGAAGGGAAGGGAAGGGAAGGGAAGGGAAGAAAGAAAGAAAGAAAGAAGGAAGTAAGGAAGAGAAAAAAGTATTTAGTAAGCATTTACCATGTACCAAAAATGTGAAAATGTGACTAATAAAAATGATGATGATGATGACAATGATGAGATAATGATGGTGGTAATGCAGAAGCACATTTCACTATCAGGAAAACTGTCCTTAAGAGGACAGATGTTGCCTCATGAGGTGATGAGTTTCCCATCCTTGAAAAGCTTCAAACCAAGGTTAATGAACGCATATCATAGTGAAGATTGCCTTCAAATCCAGGTTGAACTAGGATGGTCTCAGAGACCCCAGGAATCCTGCAATTCTGCATTGCCATGGCTCTGTGAAAGCCAAGCCTCCCCTGTAGGTGTCCTGCCTGCAAATGCAGCCCTCTTTCTATCTCA
The DNA here is from genome assembly GCF_037893015.1 of Macrotis lagotis. Taxonomy (NCBI): domain Eukaryota; kingdom Metazoa; phylum Chordata; class Mammalia; order Peramelemorphia; family Peramelidae; genus Macrotis; species Macrotis lagotis. The sequence continues at coordinate 666,131,516 of NC_133666.1, forward strand.
AGTCCAGAGAAGGGAACCACCATGCCAACCCTGCTGCCAGTCTGTTTCCTGACCCCAGTGGGATGGATGTTGAGGGATGAGAGCAGATGCCTGACTCTAAGACAAATCTCTGCTTCCACATCAGTTATCACTGAACCTGAAAGCAGCCGGTCCCCTACCTCTGGTGCTTTCCTGGGACCTGGAACCAGTGAAAAAGCCAGGTGAGATGTAGCACCAAAGCCTCCTTGCCTGCTGGGATCCCGCTCAGGTGGTAGGAAAGCCAGGCTAGAAGAGGGGAAATGATCCCATACTAACAGGACAGGGAGAAGGTGGGATCTGAGATTGCAATGGTTAAAGGAAATACCCAGATGAGTAAAAACTCTCCACCAATGCAGATTGGCAGCTTCTCTGCAATTTATAGTATTAGAGAGTTGCCCAGATCACTGAGAGACTGGCCTAAAGTCATATGACGTGCCAGCAGATGAACCTAAACAGAGGGTTTCCTAGCTGGGGGCAGATCTCAGTATTATTTCCCACAAGCTGGAATTGCTTCCAGCAATTATTATTACAGCGAGCATTCCTACAACTCTTCAGGGTTTGCAAAGTGTTTTCCACATGGTCACATTGGATCCTCACAATAGTCCTGTGAAGGAGGTGCTGCTATTATCTTCCTTTTACACTAGAGAAACGAAATCCAAGCAAATGGATGACTTGCCCTGGCTCACACAGCTAGGGAGGACCCAACACAGGATTCGAACTCAGGTCTTATGACTACAGATTCAACCACTCCATCTAATAATACCTGGTGAGGTGGATAGGGAGCAAAGGGGGCACCTGGAGGAAGTCTGCCCTGCTGCGGTCACCAGCAGAAACTCCACCAGAATGGCCAGGGAATCCAAGAACCAATAAACAGGGACCGAAACTGTGCTGCCTCAATTAAGAATCTGATTCATTAGAGTAGGGTAGCAAAAGCAGAGTCCTAGATTGGGAATCAGGGGACTTGAGTTCAAATCCTAGCTCTGATATTTACGCCATGAGACCATGGTCAAGTCAATCAGCTTTTCTATGTTTCCCTTTGCTCATCTGTAAAATGGGTTTGTCCATCCTCATCCACACAGGGTTGCCCCACCACTGACAGACCTTATCACTTTCCCTGTCATCTCCAGAGTACCCACAGGGCATTGTGACTGCCCACTGTTCCTCCCTCAGTCCAAACAAGTGGCCAGTCCATCTTCTCTTCTTGTCACACAATTCCTTGGTGACCTGCTCTTCTTCAGAGTCCCTGGTTGGTTAGACATGGCAGCGTACTCACTCCCAGTACACAGCTGCCCATTGTCCTCCAAGACATTCATCTCTAGGACTTTCTACAATAAAGTAATAGTGTTAAATATGTGTGTGGAAAAGATGGTCCTTTGTTATGGGGAACAAGGTCAATAAAAGGAAGGAAGGAAACATTTATTAAACATGAAGAGGAGAGGGGAGGGGAGGGTAAAAGAGGAGAGGAGAGAAAAGGAGGGAAAGGGAGGGGAGGGGAGGGCAAGGGAGATAAAGTGATTTGCCCAAGGTCTTACAGTTAAAATATACATGAGACAGGATTCAAACCCCAGGGCTTCCTGATTCCAAGTCCAATATTTACCCACCACACCATACTAACTCAAAGGAATTAAGGGTTTCTGGTGAATGTAATGGGTATTGTACTTCTTGCCTTCTCAAGTTTTGGAGTAATAGATAGGTTGGGAGAGAATTTGGAAGTTAAAAATTAAAAATGAATAATTTATAAAGAATTGTGGGAATGCGAGCTTTTGGGTGGCTAGGTGGCACAGTGGATAGAGCACCAGCCTTGGAGTCAGGAGGAGCTGAATTCAAATCCAACCTCAGATACTTAATAATTACCCAGCTGTGTGGCCTTGGGCAAGGCACTTAACCCTATTGCCCTGCAAAAAGAAAAAGAAAAAAAGAATTGGGGGAGGTGCATAGGCATTCTAGGCTCAGGAAATAAATGGGACTTTCCCCTCCCAGGAAGGAAGGCCAGGGAATGGCAAATTGCCAGTTTAGCTTGAACAGAGAACATCAATTCCTAGTAAAGGCAGTGTGTGATTATCCCCATTTTGTAGATGAGAAAAGAAAAAAGGAGGCAAGGAAATGCCTCAAGGCCAAAGCTAAAAAGTGGCAGACCTTCAAATCAAACCCTGCTTCCAAGTGTGGCATTCTTTCCACAAAACCAGTCATCCTCTGCAGGTCACCTCCCTCTGCATATTAAGCTGGTTCCTAAAAAGTTTCAAATCATAGTTTTGCAAACCAGCTCACACATCCTTGTTGATTTAAATTTTCATCTTGGAGACACTTTATCATTTCTGACAGTTTCTCGATGGGATGCTCACTGGCAAGTTTCTCCACAAGGCTCTCTTCCCCTTGGTTTCACGGTCAAGTGATTAGTGATGTCACTAACTACTTGTGAGATTTAAACAAGTAATTACAGATATTCAGATTCCAAATTCAGGTTTTATCTTCAAGGCACTCAGCAGAAAGTCCGCTGAGGATTGAAATTAGCACCCGTTTCCTCTATTGTGGCCCATCTATAACTCACCAAGTTAAGAACTGAATTTAACAGAAGAGAATATAAGAAATATGTTTTATGTGATTACACATATGTAACCTCTATCCAACAGTTTACCATCTTAGAGAGGGAGGGGAGCTAAACTGAGGAAGGTGAAGGCAAAAGAAGGTGAAAAGGGAAAGAAGGAGGAGGAGGAGGAGGAGAAGAAGAAGGAGAAGGAGAAAGAGAAGAAGGAGAAGGAGGAGGAAGAGGAGGAGAAGGAGGAGGAGGAGGAGAAAAAATGAGAACTTCATTTTTGAAAGTCTTCTATTCAAATCTTCAAGGGAAAAGATTCTCCCCTGATCTATAACTATCCAGCTTCTCAAGGGGTAGGATCATGAAATCATAGATCTGAAACTAGATGTTCAGAGATCATACAATCCAATGATTTCAAATTACCAAACCATACATAAGGATCCCTGTGGGCTGCATTTTGTTGTTTGCTGCTGCTGCTGCTCTTCAGTCATATCTGACTCCTTATGAATCTTTTTGGAGTTTTCTTGGTGAAGATACTATAGTAATGTGCCATTGCCTTCCCCAATTCATTTTACAGATGAAGAAACTAAGGCAAACAGGCTTAAGTGACTTGCCCAGGGTCACAAAGCTAGTCATAAAGCCAGATTTGAATTCAGGAAGAGGAGTCTTGACTGACCTAACTGCCCTAAACTGGCCTAATCCCCAATCTAAATTTTCTCCATTTTGTTCTTTTCTAGGTTCCTATGCCTACAATACACTCCTTCCTCACTTTTTTCTCTTTTTCTTTTTTTTTATATTTTTCAAGGCAATGGGGTTAAGTGGATTGCCCAAGGCCACACAGCTAGGTAATTTATTAAGTGTCTGAGGTCGGATTTGAACTCGGGTCCTCCTGACTCCAGGGCGGGTGCTCTATCCACCGCACCACCTAGCCACCCCTCACTTTTTTCCTTAAAGAACCTTTTGTTTACTTCAAGTTTCAATCTATGAACAACTTTTGGATTTATCTAGTTCCTAATGTCCTTTCCATCTTCAAAATAATCAAAATAATAAATTGTCTCTTCCTGTGATATAATACAATGCAACACAATACAATACAATACCTCACAATAGAACAAAATACAACTCATACAATAGAATGCAAGTTCCTGACTGGTATTGTTGCGCTTGTTTTTTTCATCCTTCTATTTTCAGAGACAAGCACCATAGCCAGCATTTAATTAATGTCTATTGTGATGGATTAGAATCATAATTTTAAAATGTCCCAAAATATGAACAATGATGATTATTATTTCTTGTCTGTGTCTCTTTGAAAGAAAGCACCTGTGGCACAGGTTTAATTTTCTATAAAGATATAGATGAGTAAATAATGAGATGATTCTATCAATTGAGTGTCTGACCTGGTTTTTCGTTTCTGATGGATTTCTTTGGTGTGACAGCCTTTGAAGTGAACTATAAAGGGACCCCCAGCCTTCATCACTATCAGCTTTCATGTTAGGATTAGTCTTCCATCCATAAAGTCTGTCACTGGAGAGGTGGCATGCATCCAGATGGCACATGCATGTTTAAAGTTTAAAAGATGGTGAGGCAGCTAGGTGGTGCAGTGGATAGAGCACCAGCCCTAGAGTCAGGAGGACCCGAGTTCAAATGTGACCTCAGACACTTAATAATTGCCTAGCTGTGTGACCTTGGGCAAGTCACTTAACCTCATTGTCTTGGAAAAAAACTTAAGAAATAGGCTGAAGGAAAAGGGTGTAGTTCAGAGAAGAGATGGTTCAAAGAGAATTTGTTAGTAGTTTTCAATTATCCAAAGGACTGTCATATGGAGCAAAGCTTAAACTTTCATTCATTCAGTACATAAATACGTAAAAATGAAATGCTCCCTGCCCTCAAGGAGATTGTCTTCTAGTGGGATAAACAATATGGATACCAATAAAAAAGTCAACTCCAAAACACACTGAGTCCGAGAGGAACCACGTGGGACTTCATGGAACATGATTTCAGATTGGGGGAGAGAGTATATGAGGAGCAGAGTTGGCAAAAGAGTTTTGGAGAGGAGGTACAGGCTTCTCCCCCTTCTTCAAGAGAAGTCTTGTGCGTGGTTCCAGGCTCCCTTGAGAACCAACTAGAGCTAGGGAGAAAGAGTCAGAGACAAATAGAAACAGAAAGATAGAGTCAGAGAGAGACAGAGACAAACCGATAGGCTTTGGAGGTGGAAGAAGTCAGCTCCTTAGTATATATATTGGATTCCCAGCATGTACCCTTAAAGAATCTTTTGTTTACTTCAAGTTTCAGTCTATGAACAACTTTTGGATTTGGCTTCCTCATCGGTGTAAGGAGTGGGTTAGCCTGGTAGTTTCTCAGTTCTTTGCTCAAACTGTGATCCTATGATCCTCTGGCCTAGCCTTCAGGCAGTTTTCCTTGGGTGAGATCAGATCTCTTGTTTAAGAATAATCTCATTGACTTTCATTGAAAGAGTTCATTCACTCTTGTGTTGGGTTCTAGCACATTCAAATCTGTAGCAATCAGGTTCCTGTCTGCTTGAACAAGTCATTGCACTGTTTGTGATGGCTTTTGTGTAACTTACATTCATGAGGAAGACTTGCCCTACAGGTATTCATTCCCTCCCCTTTTATAAGAAGAAACTAGTTAATGTGGGGGCCTAACATCATTCTTCTAAACCAACAATATTTCGGGTAATAAATAGATATTATTCTAGTCTTGTACCCTCTCCCTTGGAGGAACACAGAACAGCCAGAATCAGGTCCCCTGTTCTTGCTCCCCTCAAGGCAAGTATCAGTGTCCCTGAGAGAGGGAGGGAGACAAGATAGCCAGAGATAGATATCCATGGCTCTGCACGACCCACCTAGAGATAACCCTGTAGAATTACACAGTTGCCATCAGCAGCGCACACCTTACATCAATAAATGTGAAATATATACAAAGCAAATGGGAAATAGTATCAGATGGTAAGGGAGCATTAGCAAGCGAGGAAACAGAGGGGGGAAAAGATCAAGGAAGCTGATATAGGTACTTGAACCAAGCCTTGGCAGTAGCTAGGGATTCTGCTCTGTTTGCCTCTAGAGAGCAGGGTTAGAAGCAATAAAAAGAAATTATGGAGAAACAAATTTAGGCTAGACAGAAGGCAAAACTTTCTAATACTTTGAGCTATCCTAATGGAGATGTATGTCACAGGAGAAACTGAGCTCCTTCTTCCCAGTGGTCTTCAGACTGAGTACACTTGATTGGGGATTGGTATAGAAGGGGGAGCACTTGTTGAGTGGGGGAGGAGTGGAGGGAAAAGGGGGGGAAAGGGGATTCTTGTGAGGATGGAGTCTGATGGTGTCCCTTCCAGTTCTGAGATTCTGTGGACGAGTAGGACACTGGGGCTAGACAATCCTTACTTACAATAGCTTATTAGAAGATGTCCAGATTGAATAATCAACCTAAAAAAGATAGTTTTGTTATCAACTATTCTCCCAGAATTCCAAAGATGAGGAAAAGCTGGTGAACAGGTAAAATGTATTGATCTTAGAATCAAAGGATATGAGCTCAAGTATATATACTATCTTACATTGAGAAAGCCAATTCATTTGTTTTCCCTTCTATAAAATGAGAGATTTGGCAATAAAGGAAATAAATATTCTCCCTCCCAAGACAGAGAGGTGGAATATTATCTCGATACTACATGAACTGTCAAAGGTAGACTCATTCTCAAATGTTAATTATCACAAGAAAGAGTTCAGATGGCGGGGGAGAGAAATGACTGAGATAAAGGCATTAGGCACCAATAAAATGTATTTTTAAAATGAATTTAATAAATTAAGTTAAAAGGAGCTTAGACTCACAGATCCCTAAAGGCTCACCTAATTCTAATTTTGTTTAATTCCACAAATATTTTTATGTTATATGCTAATATTCTAGGAATTGTAGAGGTTGGAAGAGACCGCTGAAGTCAATCAGCCCACAACATATCTAAACAAGAGTTGCTCCTACATTCTACATTAATCAACCTTGCTTACTGTCTTTAAGACCCTTCAATGTCCCTTATACTTGCTAGTCCCTTTGAAGGCCAGGACAAAGGATCATAGGATCACGGTTTGAGCAAAGAACTGAGAAACTAACTAGGCGAACCCACTCCTTCCAAAGAAGAGGAAGCCAAAGTCCAGAAGTCATCCCCCCCAGGTCACATAGGTGCTAAGGGAGGAGCTAAGATTCACACCCACATGTAGTTGATACCTAAATCCACATCCAGTGTTCTTTCCATTAAACCACACTAAATCCCCAAATATCATAGGAAAGGGATTACAATGGTGGTGATTGCTACTATTTTTATAGCTTTAAGATTTGCAAAGTGCCTTACAAAAATATTAATTCATTTGATCTCTAAAAACAATTCAATGATATAGATTTGAGGAAACTGAGACTGAGAGAGATTAAATGACTTGCCCAGGGTCACACAGCTAATAAAATCTGAGGCAGGATTCAAATTCATCTCTTCCTGACTTCAAGTTCCATGATTTACTTACTGTACCTCCCAACAGTAATAGTTGTTGTTGCTGCTGCTGCTGCAACAGTAATAGTAGTAGTAGTAGTAGTAGTAATAGTAGTAGTAGTAGTAGTAGTAGTAGTAGTAGTAGTAGTAGTAGTAGTAGTAGTAGTAGTAATATTTATATAGCTCTGGTAACTGAGGTTGAAAGAAATTAAATGACTTATCCAGGGTCACACAGCTAGTAAGTAGTTGAGTTAGAATGAGAAAGAAAGAGAGAGGGGGAGGAAGGAAATAAGAAAAGAAGGAAGGAAGGAAGGAAGGAAGGAAGGAAGGAAGGAAGGAAGGAAGGAAGGAAGGAAGGAAGGAAGGAAGGAAGGAAGGAAGGAAGGAAGGAAGGAAGGAAGGAAGGAAGGAAGGAAGGAAGGGAGGGAGGGAGGGAGGGAGGGAGGGAGGAAATAGACTCCTGAGGAACTTTGAAATCCAAATATCTCACATTGAGTGCTTGACTCCCCAGACCTCTCTGCTCATCATGCCCTTTTCACAGTGTTTTTCCCTCTTGGGCTGTGGTCATATCACCTTCCCAGCCTCCTGTCTTTTGTTTTCTCAGAAAGCTCCCATGGAACAGGCCCAGCTACCCAGGCTTCTGAAAATAGTGATTCGGGTGCACTGTAATAAATGAACAAATATAAAAATGAAGACCTAATGTACCCTGGGAATTCTAGTCCATCAGAAGCACCACCAGGCTCCCGGGAAGGATCCAGGAGAAAATCAAATTGAACAAAGCAGAGAAAGTAAAGCCCAAACCTGAGATTGCTTTGAAAATAAGAGGAAGCCAAAATGTGAGGTACTTGTCTATGACATTATCCAGTATTTTGATTCTCAGGAGTCAGTTCCCTTAGAAAAGACAAGGAATCTAAAAAAACAAGGCTGATCCTTTAGGGGTTCTGTTTGTTAGTTTTTTACCACATTGAAACACTGCCTCTATTTTCTCCCTAAAGCTGGATCCCCAAAGATATTCCCAGCCAGGGCCAAACATATATATGGTGTCAGGGGCCTTTGCTGGAAGTCTTCCTCTTTCAACTGAAGAGGTGCGGAGGGAGACCCAGCAGCCAGTCAGCCAGCCATCTGAAGACTGAGAAAGGTCTATTCTTTCCTGGACATTTCTGGAAAAGTCGGAAAACATCTCTAGATTCAAAACCCATTTCTGACACTAAATTGTTGGATGTCCATGGGAAGATCACAGAACCTCTCTGAGTCTCAGCTTGTCCATCTGTAAAACTGATATAATAGTATCTGTAATAAATGCTCAACTGAGTTCTGTAGCTCAGATGAAGTGCTGTAAATAAAGTTACTGGTAAGCAAGAGTGTCATACAGCTATCTTATTTCTGGAGGGGTTCCAGGTATCCATCATCCTCTAACAGTTGCCTGGGAACTATTTCTTGTAGCAGAAGGAAATAGAAGAAGGATTTGCCCAGCATGCAACAGAAAGAAAACTGACTCCAGAGTTAAGAGGACCAGAACTGAAACCCAACTCTGATTTTTACTCCATATATGACCTTGAACAAATCAAGTTAAGCGAATCACCCTTTTAAGTTATTTGTTATGAGCTAGTAGGCACTGATGTCTTAGCACCAGAAATATAAAGAGAGCCAAAAATCAAAGTCCCTCATCATCACTCAAAGTCTTATCACGGTAAAAAACTATTTAAATCCCATAATATAATTAACTGAGAAGGTTCAAGATACATGCTAAGTGAATGGAAGGTATCCCAAAGGGAGATGCTTGAATGGGTGAGACTTTAGCTAAGGCTTGAAGAAAATTATTTAATCTCTTAAGGCCTCAGTTTCCAGATCAGTAAGAAGAGTTTGATTTAGGTCCTTTTCATCTTTGATTTATGATCCTAATACATGTGTGTGTGTGTGTTTGTGTGTGTATGGAGAGAGAGAGAGAGAGAGAGAGACTCTCCACTCCTCTCCAGGCTGCCCTCCCCATTCATCTCCAGAAGATTTCCGCTATCATAAGTTTTCATCTTGGAAGTTCACCGCACACCTGGACTACTTTTCACATTGGAGGTATCTTCTGCCACTCTGATTGGTGGGTCTTCCCAGAACCTCCATTTTTAAGGGGGGGGAAAGGCCTTGAATCCAATAGGCCTAATACATGTTTGTTAAATGCAACTGAATTACATCCTTGTTCTCATAGTTGAGGGGAAAATGCCAGAAATCTTTATGATCTATTATCTTTCCACAGCCCAAGGGTGACTTAATTTCGTCTAAGGAAGACATGGAACAATGGGAAAATCTTACTGGCACCTGCAATCAAAGGTTCTGAATTCAAATCTCACCTGTCACAGTTACTTTCCAAAAGTCACTTCTCCCTGATCCTCAGTTTCCTCATCTGCAAAACAAGGCAGTTGGAACAGATGGTCCCTGTGATCCCCTTCGAGGCAAGCTCAAGGTCTAGGATCCTATAATCCTTTTTTTCAAGGCAATGGGGTTAAGTGGCTTGCCCAAGGCCACATAGTTAGGTAATTATTAAGTATCTGAGGTCGGATTTGAACTCAGGTACTCCTGACTCCAGGACTGGTGCTCTATCCACTGCACCACCCAGCCATCCCTAGGATCCTATGATCTTCTGAAATAATTCAAGGTAGAATCCCCCACAATACTCACTGAATGAAGCCCCGAGTGATGAATACCTGACGACCATTTTTACTGATCTGAAGTTCAGATCAGTACTGAAGTGCAGAAATTAGTGAAGATGGGGGTGGGAGAGGAAAAGAGAGGGAAAGGGGGAAGGGAAAGGAAGTGGCATTTATTAAGAGCCTACTTGTGACAGATGTTGTACTGAGCTCTTTACAAATATTATCTCATTTGATCCTCACAGCAACCCAGTGATTATGATTATTCTCATTTTACAGATGAGGAAACTGAGGCAGATAGCAGTCAAGTGACTTACCCAGAGTCATACAGCACACTGGATTATAACTCCAGGCCCTATGCCCTATCCACTAAGCCACCCCTGGACAATGCATACCAGAAGTGGGATTTGAACCCATGTTTCAGACTCTAAACTGAGAGCACTTTTCTCTCTACATACCTATGACATCATCCATCCAATACTCTTAGTGGCCTGCACCCTGCCCACTCTTCCTTAAGAAACAAAGGACCAATTAACAAACATTTATCAAGCAGAGACTGTATTAGGTGCTAGGGATACAAAGACTTATCTAATTCCTCCCTTCAGGGAGCTTACATTCTAACCAGGTTGGCTACAAATCCATACAGAGACATATACAGGGGCAACTAGGTGGTGCAGTGGATAGAGTAGCAACCCTGGAGTCAGGAGTATCTGAGTTCAAATCCAGCCTCAGATACTTCATAATTACCTAGCTGTGTGACCTTGGGCAAGTCACTTAACCCCATTGCCTTGCAAAGATTTAAAAAAAGAAGACATAGCCAAAAGCAGCATGAGATTCAGAATACTTCATCTACCCAGAGCACGCCATCACTCCATCAGCATTGGAACAAGAAACATCAAGTGAACAAAATAATCTCGATGAGCACTTCAATTAATTAATTAATTTCCCCAGAAGTCAAGCCTGCTTTTTTAGCAAACAACATCTGAGCTATTTGTGTATTTATGAGCGAGGAAAATGCACACTGTGACTTCACACATTTACCCCTGTCCCAATATTTACAGTACGTCAGTGTCTGACTCGGGAGAACAGGTGTCGATGCTTGAACGAAAGCCTGTCACAAATTTCCTTCTAAAGCCGACTTAGAACGCAATGCATCTCGAGCGGTTTCTTAATAGATGGATTGAGCTGAAGGAAGGGAGTGAGGAGTGAGCCCAGGCATCACTCAAGACAAACCAAGAGAAGGAAGAATTGAGGAAACTTCCAGTTGGACCCATTCAAGAGGAGCCCGTGAAGACCCCAGGTAAATCACCAAAATAAAAAAAAAAAATCACAGAATTAGCAGGGGAAGGAATCTCAGAGTCCATCAAATCCAGTCCCTTCATTTTATAGAAAAGAAAATCAAGGGGAGAGAAGTGACTTACCCAAAGTCCTATGAAGTGAATGGCAGAAGTGGAATTTGAACCCAAGTCTTCTGACAATGAAAGCTAATTCTCTTTGTTGATCCCACATTACTTCCTACTCTAAATTTAAACAACTTCTAAATTTCCTTCCTCCATGATAATAACGTTTGTCCTTCCTTTTTGAAGAAGACCATGCCATCAGGGAGGTGATGTCATGACAGCACCTGAGTCGGAATTGAGTGAGGGGGTGCTGTGTTGTCACCAGCTTCACTCTCTCCTCCAGAGCCATCTGGGTCCGGTGACCAAATATGAATCAAGACAACCGGAAATTATCCTGGATGTGGGGCTATCTGGGTTAAGTGACTTGCTCAAGGTCCCACAGCTAGTAAGTGTCAAATGCCTGAGGCAGGATTCAAACTCCTGTCCTCTTGACTCCAAGGCCAGTGCTCTAGCCACTGCAACATCTAGTAGCCCTTCCGTGATGACTAGGTCTGGTACAAAAAGAGTAAAGTCAGAGAGTTTAGTCTTTGCAATAAAAATCTATGATAAAGAGAAACTGAGGCACAAAGTTCTGATCAATACAGAATTGATTAATATTTTCTGGAAAGGTTTGCAGTAGGCAAACATACTATAACCAGGTAGATTCATCTCACCCATGGTCAGCAAATTCACAGATTTGAGATACGGGCTTAATTAAGGGAGTACAAACTTGCATAACAAGGGAGTCAACAATTACATAAAAGATTGATCATTAATACATAATAAATTGACCAAACCTTATTAAAATGATAGAAAATAAAATAGGGGATCCATTTTTAATTTCTCAAAACTGAGAAAAATTTGACCCCTAGACCTACCCAAGGTCGGAATCCTGGTTCGAGATGGGTTTTCCTGCCCCCCTCCCAAGCTGCCAACATCCATAGCTCTCCATTCACTGATATCCTGATGTCAAGTCCCCCCTGAAATGTTCACCATCTGCAGGATTCCACACACAAGTTTTCTGGTCTCCAGAGCCAGGATAGACTAAATGAATGGGAAAAATCAAGAAAAGGAAATAATGGTCCATCCACCTGCCACCCTGTTTTTCATTCTGCCACCTGGGGCTTAAAGATGCATGGATGGGCAGAAATGGTTTTAGATAGGTAAGTATGAACTAAACATGGGGTGATGATAAGACAACAAAACAATGCTTAATTGCATGAGTCCCCCTCTTCTGGGAGAGTTGGTGATTCACTGTTAATAATGATGATGGAAACAGTAGCTAATAGTGATAAAATAATTTAAAGTTTTCAACATGCTTTACATGCATTATTCAGGACTTCCTATTAGATGTGCCGGAAATTAGGATAATAAAGAGATACCAAAGTGACTCTATGGGCAGCCATAACTCTCCCCATTTATCTATCACCAAATGAAATCCATTTGGCAGTCCACAAATCTCTGCCCTCATCCAAGTCAGATGTTATTGGCCCCATCCTTCCTTCTCTCCCCCAGGGAAGCTATGTGGCACAGTGAGAGCACTGTCCTTGGAGACAGAAGGATGGGAGTTTGAATCCTGCCTCAGACACTTGACACTTACTAGTGGATGACCTTGAGCAAGTCACTTAACCCTGATTGCCTCATATCCAGGGCCATCTCCAGTCGTCCTGATTCATATCTGGTCACAAGACCCCGGTGACTCTGGAGGAGAGAGTTTGGTGACTTTAGCACAGCACGCTCTCACTCAAATCCAATTCATGTGCTTGTCATGGCATCCTTCCTTGATGTCATGGTCTTTTTTGAGAATGAAGGACAAACATCATCATCATCATCATCATCATCATCATCATCATCTCTCACGCAATGCATTCAGGCCTTCCCAAACAAGCCCTTCCTGAGCAAGTGTAATGGGAAGAACATTCAATTTATAAAGGGGGCATTTGGACTCCACAATCTATTAACTATATGACCTTGACCAAGTGACCTCATACCTCTAGCTCTCAGTTCCCTTATCTGTAAAATGCCTCTGAGTTCCCTTCCAAATCTAACTCTATGATCCCTGACTGTAACCCCTTAACACAATGTCTGGCATTCAGTAGGTGCCCAATAAATGCTTATTTTAATTGAGGAATCACCTATCCCTACACTTTACAGATGAGGAAATAGAGACCCAGAGAAATTAAGTGATTTGCCCTCAGTAACCCAGGCATGTAAGGCACAAGCTTAGGCCTTTCTGAGTCCCAAGTTCAAGATTCTATCTCCTTTATCATGTTGTGTCTCTCTGAGTTTCAGTTTTTCCATCTGTAAAATAAAAACTTATATCTTTATATATTATCCATCTCATAGGATTGTTTTGGCTGTCAAATAAGATACGTATATCGATAAAGTAGTTTGACCATCTAAAATATAAATGGCTATCATTGCTATTGTTATTATATATGAAGAATTAGGGTTAAGGAGTCATCCCAAAGAAATTTCTCCTTTAAAATAACACAATCCCAGAGAACAGGAATGCAGGTATTTGAAGAGACCTTGAAAAGCACCTAGCTCTTCATTGTGCATAAGGCTCAGAAAAACAACAAATCTGTCCATGTTCACAAAGTAAGTCAGTACAAGGGCAAGACAGGAACCCATGCATCTTAATTCACACTAAAGTGTAAGGGACTTAAAAAAAGAACTGATCAGGATCTAAAAATCAGTTTACCAAAAACATTTTTCCAGAAAAGGAATTGGGAGCAAGACAGTGAGGGGACAAGGATTTTGATGGAGAAAAGGACAGAATAATTTTGGAGCATGAGGCACCATGGAAGACCAGAACAGAGCAATGTGGTAGGGGACAGCCTGAGGGCATTGGAAAATGGGGCAGAGGAGAAGCTTGGTACGATTCCCAAGGAGATCCGGCATTATGACTGGTATCTTTCCATTCTTTTTCCACTATCCCAACCTGCTTCTCATGAGATACAGATTTAAAGCTCAAAGAAATCTTTGAACAGGGGTTCCCAACCTGGGGTCCATGAAATACATAGATACATCCATACATATTTATGTTATACGTAGAAACACACATATATACATGTATGACATATTTATGCAGATATGTACAAGTTTGTGTCCGTCTATATATGTAAATGTTGTTCAATCATGTCCAACTTTTCACAACCCTACTTGGGGTTTTCCTGGCAAAGATGCTGGAGTAGTTTATCATTTCTTTCTCCAGTCAAATATCGAATCCAAATTCTGTGACTCCAAACCTCAAACTTCTTTCTATTCTACTGAGTTGCCTCTAAATCTAATCTTAGGATCATAGCTCTGGAAATTCCAGAAGCTTAGAAGCCATCTGTCCAACTTCCTCATTTTATAGATTGAGAAGTTGAGGCACAGAAAGGTTATAAGACATGCCCAAGGTCATATAGATAAAGCAGTGATTCAAACCCAGTTCCTTCACCTCTAAGATCACTGTCCTTGTCACCTGGCCCCCCTTTTTCCCCCTAACCTGTGAGGCTTGCTGTGATTTCATGGGACTCCATGGAGGAATCCTAGACTATCAAGTATTTTCAAGGCAGGCACCAGACTTTATCTTTCAAATTCCCCCACAATCCTGAGCACATACTAGGGATTCAATAAATATGTGTAAACTGATCAAGTAAACCAAAAAACCTTCTAAGCATTTCCAAGGGTCCCAGAGCAGTTGACAAAGCATCCAATGAATGGGGTCCATTATTTGGGGAGAGGAAGCCCTCAGGCCCCAGAGTGACAACAGGCTTCTGGAGGAGAGCAGAACAGAGGTTGATTGTCTATATTTGTTCTACCTGGAGACTGGCAGGATGCCCAGAGTCAATCAGTGTAGAACACATCCTGATCAAATCCACACTTGTGTAAGCAAAGACTAATTATTCTGAGAGTGAAGAGCACCAAGCTGGCCCCCATAACACCACTGGTTTAGAAGGGCCCTCAGAGGCATCTAGTCCCTCTAAGTCCCCAACAATGATTCTCTCTACAGCATTCTCTACAAAGCAGTCATTTGGCCTCTGCCTAAAGATATCTAAGGAGGGGGAGGTCATTTCCCTTTCCATTTTGGGTGACCCAGTTCGAATTGTTAACAGTGTTTTCCTTACCTTGAGCCTAAACCAACCTCTTTGTAACTTTGGTTCATTCATTCAAAAAAATTTATAAAGGAGCTACCATGTGGCAGACTCTATAACATGTATTGATACTACAAAAAGAAAGATAAAAAAAAACTCCTGTGTTTACCTCAGTGGAATTAAATTATTTTTGCTGTCCCTTCTGAAGTACCATCCATCTCTCAGTAAATAAACTCTAAATCTAGCTCTGAGATTTTGTGATGTCCTTGGGGTTATTTTGTAGATGAAGAAATAGACTTAGGAAGACCTATCTCCTGCAGGAAATCAATCTTTTTTAAAAATTCTTTTGATTAATATTTTATTTATTTTTCCAATTATCCACAATAGTAGTTTCTACCTATCATTTTCTGTAAGGTTTTGAATTTTACAACTTTTCCCCCACCCCCCTTCCCTCCCCTTATCTCCCCACAAAAGGCAGTCTGATAAGCTTTATATTGTTTCCATGCTATACACTGATCGAAACTGAATGTGTTGGGAGATAAATCATATCCTTAAGGAGAAAATAAAATATTAGATATAGCAAAATTATGTAGTACAAAAGACACTTTGCTTAAAAAAATTGAAGATAATAAATAGACTTTGGTCTTTGTTTAAACTCCACAGTTCTTTCTTTGGGTACAGATACCCCATCTCAGGTGCTCTAAAATTGTCCCTGATTATTGCAGTGATGGAATGAGCAAGTCCATTACCTCCATGTTGTTCTTAGGGTGTACAATGTTCTTCTAGTTCTGCTCATTTCCCTCAGCATCAGTTCATGCAAGTCTTTCCAGGCTTCTCTGAATTCCCATCCCTCGTGTTCCATAACACACATATACCACAATTTGTTCAGCCATTCCCCAATTCATGGACATTCACTCAGTTTCCAGTTCTTTGCTACCACCAACAGTGCTGCTAAGAATATTTTTGTTCAAGTGATATTTACCCCTTTTCATGATCTCTTCGGGGTATATACCTAGTAGTGGCATTGGTGGATCAAAGGGTATGTACATTTTTATTGTCTTTTGGACATAACTCCAGATTGCTCTCCAGAAAGGTTGAATAAGTTCACAGCTCCATCAACAATGTAATAGTGTCCCAGATATGAAACCAATCTTGAACCATTAAGCTGTCACACACACACACACACACACACACACACATACACACACACACACATATACACATACACACACACACACACACATATTTATTAGTGCCCTCCAGGAAATTGCTCATTATTTTTTGCCCCCCCCAAAAAAATATCCCTCTTTCAAATTCTTTTTCAACTGAGGACACCACCATTCTCTAGTCACTGAGATTCATAACTTCCATGTTGTCCTAGACTCTTAACTCTATACCACCTCATGCATCCAATCTTTTCCCTTCCATTTCTACATTTCTCACATCCAATTCCTTCTCTCAATTCCTGAGGCACAACCTTAGTTGAGCCTCTCATCTCCTCCTTCATGGCCTATTACAATGACCTTCAAATTAGTCTCCCTGACTCGTGTCTCTTTTTTCTATTTTCTATCTTCCAAATTTTATGACACTTCCCTACTCAATAAAATACAATGACTCCATATTACCTATAGGAATAAATATATTCTCCTCTGACTTTTAAATCACTTACTACCAAGACTATAGGCAAACCAATATGATTCCCTTTTCCTCCATTTCCCCTCTCATTATATGGAAGAATGGCCATTCTCCATGGTTAAAAGAGACTTCTTCCTCACCAGCACCTTAAGAATCCCTCACTTTCTTCAAGACATACTGCAGTCCCTTGAGGCAGCTAGGTGGCACAGTGGATAGAGCACCAATCCTGGAATCAAGAGTACCTGAGTTCAAATCCAGCCTCAGACAATTAATAACTACCTAGTTGTGTGACCCTGGATAGGTCACTTAACCCCATTGCCTTGCCAAAACCAAAAAAAAAAGAGAGATATACCTCAAACCCTACCTTCTACATGATACCTTTCCCAATTCCCTCTTTTACAACTATTAAAATTCTCCCTCCAAAACTACCTTGGATTTATGTGAGGTTGAGGTTTTTTTGCATAGTTGTCATCTTCTCTGATGAAATAAGCTCCTCAAGAATAGGATGTTTTATTTTGCATATTTCTATCCCAAGCTCCTAGGAGAGGGCCTAGTATGTATTAGATACTTTATGTGTGTTTATTGTTTGATTATGAATAAGTAAATAAAATAGCATTTATTAAATGCCTACTGTGTGCAAACAACAGTACTATTTTGAATGTTTTATTCTGCATATATTTGGTATTTAATTTTCTGTGTATATAGAATCTTCCAAAATCCAAGTATTGAAGAAGACATCAAACCCAAACTCTATGATTCTGACAGGGGATGAATCCAGGACTAGGGCTGGGGCATGGCTACTATCCAATTAGCTCAAGACTTGGAGGAGCAAGGGAAAAAAAACATTTCTAGGATTGGATCCTTAGTCATGCTCTTTTTTATTCATCTTTTTTTTGGTGAAAGGTATTAAGATTTATGAAGTTTGGTTTGGTTTTTAAAGCAGTCAGGGTTAGGTGATATCTAGGGTTGAATTTGAACTCAGGTGCTTCTAAATTCAGGACAGGTGCTCTATCCATTGCCCCAACCAGCTACCCCCAGCCACCCACTTTCAAAGTTTGGTTAAGGGTACCAACACTTAAACTGATGGCCCCATTCATCTCTAGGATCTAAAATCATGTGTAGGTCTCAGAGTGGGCAACATGTTGGGTCTAACATCAGGAAGTTCTGAATCCAAATCTCACTTCAAACACGTATTACTGTTGACCCTGGGGAAGTTATTTAACCTCTGTCAGTCTGTTTTCTTGTCTATAAAGTGAAGATAATAATTACATCTATCTCATGGGACTGTTATGAGGAGCAAATGAGATAATATATGTAAAGAACTTTGCAAAACTTAAAGTATTATAAAAATATTCTTTATTATTACCATTAGTGATATCTGGTTCAAAAGAAATTCCCATGAGCCTTTTCAAGACTGTCTGCACAGCCCTGGTTCTGATTATCACTTCTTCTTAGAAGTCCTTCAGCAAAGTAACATCTCAAAAAAAAAAACCAACCAAGGAGGGAGCTAGGTCTCAAAATAAAAGGCTTAGAATATCAGCAACCCCTGAGAAGTTGGTGAGTCACAGACATCCTAATGGACTTTTAATAAGCTTGCTTCCCCAGCCCTGGCCTTTTATTTGGCAAAGTGTTTCCCAGGATTCTGATTAGTGGGCACCCTATGAGGCAGTTTAATATCATTACTCATGATTATTGAACCTGGTAATCCAAAGTTCCCAAATCATGTATGTCTAATCATATAGCCAGATCAAAGAAGATTCAAGGTCATAGTTGGGATTCCAGCTCCTTGTCTCAGAGGCATGTCAGGTCTGTGTTCAGACCAATCAGCCTCCAGCCATTATCACCATCCCCATGTTTAGACAGCAAACTCATTCGCACACAGTATTACCTCCTGGGTGTTTGCCCACATGCCCTGAGAGTGTCTGGTCAATAGGCCTATTATCCTCAGCCCTAGTTAGACTATACCTACAAGGTAGCGTTCAGTTCTGGCATCACATTTTAAGAAAGATACTGAAAGATTGGAGAGCACCTAAGAGGGCAGCCGGGGATGGCGGAGGTTCTCTAAATCATGCCTCTAATATCAGACCTGCCACATAACAAATGAATAAATTACACATTAAATAAAGTATTACTATATTTTAAACTGATCATTTTTTCTCTTTTTCATTCTCCTTTTTCCATTTTTTTCCCTATCAATCTATCTACAGGAAGTTAGGTGGTGCAGTGAAAAGAACACTGGGTTGGGAATCAGGAAGAGTCTTCATAAGTTCAGATCCAGTCATTTACTGTTTGCCTCAGTTTCCTCATCTGTAAAATGAGCTGTAGAAGGAAATAGCAAACTGTTCCAGCATCTTTGCCAAGAAAACTCCATATGGGATTAGATCTGTTTCCCAAAGAGATCACAAAAAAGGGTAAAAACCCTACATGTACAAAAATATTTATAGCAGCTCTTCTTGTGTTGACAAAGAATTGGAAATTGAGGGAATGTCCATCAATTGGGGAATGGCTGAACAAACTGTATTATATGAATGTGATGGAACATTACTGTCCTAGGAGAAATCATGAAGGATGGAACTTCAGAATAGCCTGAAGATCTGCAAGAAATGATGTGAAATGGAATGAACAGAACCAGAAGAACATTATACACACTAACAGCAACACTAGATGATGATCAACTATGATGGACCTTTTTCTTTTCAGCAGTACAATAATCAAAGACAATTCTAAAAGACTTGTGATGGAAAATATCACCCATATCCAAGAAAGATCTGTGGAGTTTAAATGCAGATCAAAACTTACTATCTTCAATTTTTACAAGTTCTCTTATGTATTATGTTTTTCTCTCTTTTTTGTTTTTTCTCCATTTTGATTTGATTCTTCTCTCACAGCAAACTAACATGAATCTATGTCTAGCATGATTATACATGTGGGCCTATGTTGGATTGCTATCTGTCAAGGAGAGGAGGCAAGAAAGGGAGGGAGAAAAGGTAAAACTCAAGATCTTGTAAAAAACAATTGTTGAAAACTACCATTCTATTTATTTGGAAAAACAAATAAATAAAATATTTCATTAAAAAGAAAAAAGAAAACCTCAGGTAAGTCACAAAGAGTTAGACACAACTGAAAAAAATGATTGAACAATAATCAAACTCTTATCTAATAATGGCTGGCTGAAAGAATTAGAGATCTTTAGACCAGAGAAGAGGAGATTTAGAACAGATAGAAGAACTGTCAAATATTTAAAGGCCATTAAGGTGTAGAGGGTCTAGTCTTGTTCTTTTTGGCCTCAAAAAACAGAACTTGAAGAGATAGGCAGAAGTTACAGAGAAGTAGGTTGAGGTTTGATGTAGTAGTAATCACTTTGAGGTTTACAAAATGTACAAAAATCTTCCTAAAAATGACATTTGTCAGAAGGCTAGTTGATATGATGGATAGAGCACTAGCCCTGGAGTCAGGAAGACCTGAGTTCAAATGTGACCTCAGTCAAGTCACTTAACTCCAGCTTAAAAAAGAAAAAAGACAATTGTCCAACCCTGGAAAGAAATGTCCTGAGAGAGAACACGTTCTCCCTTGTTGGATATCTTCAAGCAATGTCCAAATGTCCACTTATCAGAAGTGTGGCACAGGCACAAAGTCAAAAATAAAACACATGTAGCTTGGCAATGTGCACTAGTAGCAACAGTATCATTTAGCCCAAATTCCTCATTTTACAGGCAAAGAGGATGATGGTGTCTTATTAGTGCCCCCAAGACTACTAAGTTGTAGAGTCAGAATATGAACTCAGGTCTCCCAAATCCAGTGTCTCAATATTTGAGTGTCTCAATATTGGGTGCCTCATTATCAAAGACAATTCTGAAAGACTTGTGATGGAAAATATCACCCATTTCCGGAAAAGGATCTGTGGAGTTTAAATGCCATCAAAACTTAGAACTATCTTTGATTTTTACAAGCTGTCATGTGTATTATGTTTTTCTCTCTCTTTTGTTTTATATATATATGCATATATACACATATACATGTATACATGTGTGTATGCATAGTGTAATTATAATAACTAGCATCTATATAGTTCTTCAAGTTTTGCAAAACACTTTAAAATATGATCCCACTTTTTTTCCTTTGGGTCCTCTTATCCCCACTTTTACAAATAAGAGAACTGGACTAATGGTTAAGTGACTTCCCCAGAGTGACATGACAAATTAATGTCTGGTTTTTGTATTAGAACTCAGATCTTCAGACTCAAGTCCAGTACTCCTCATTACGCTGCCTACCTTCCTCTGCATAGTCTGCAAGTTGGCATAGTGGCTAGAGAATCAGTCTTAGAACCAGGAAGAGATTTGTTCAAGCTCCAACTTCAACCTATACTGGCTGTGTGACCTTGAATAGTCACTTAACCTCTCTCAGTGTTCTGGGTCAGGGGTGTCAAACTTGAGACCAGTCCAAACAGGATTAAAGTGAATTTGGAAATTTTTTTTAAATAAATAAAAATGCAAAAGCATAGATAATATTAATTTTTTTCTAAATCAATCTGCCATTCAGGGATTTACTTCTATTTGAGTTTGACACTAACATACCAGGCAACTCTGTGACTCTTAAATTATAATAGCGATAGCTTCTTCCACTGATGGAATCACATGCCAAGGAAAAATAAACATACAAAAAGTCATCACAAGCCTATATTTGCCCAAATTCTTCATACCAATTTCTCCTTCCTTCTGTCCCTTCTTTCTTTAGATTGCCATAAAAACCTTTTGGCCACAGTAAGAAGGGTTGACTTGTCACCATACTCCACCAGCATCCCCTTAAAGAAAAAAAAAAGGACTATGCTAACACCCCAGGACACCTCTGGACACTGAGATCTTTAATTTAAAAACCAATCCACAGTGAGAATGAAACACCTCCTCCTATCCATCACCATCATTTCTCTGCTGAAAGATTTTTTTTCCCTTAATCCACAAAGACTTTAAACTTCTTTAGGAGGCCTCCAGAGGTTGAATAGCCAGGGCCTCTAGGAAGAGCCACACCCTACCCTCCTTGGTCATGGATCAACATTTCATTTTTTCCCAAATCAGTCTCGGCCTTTGATAACCAAGAAAATGTTGAGGTGAGCATTATTCCTCTCCTGACTCTGAATATTCTACTGGAAGCAGTTTTAGATACCATTTCTATGCCAGGAGACAAGAGACGAGGCCTCAAACATCAGGATTCCACAGTGAAGAAAAATAGGTCAGAATTCCCTGAGTAGACTGGGTCTGATCCATTTGGGAACAAACCTCACCAGGTTTGAACAGAGGTCTGCTTCCCTGTGACTGGCTGGCTGGCCTATGTACCTACAGATGACAGAATTCCAAGTCTTTTCTACCAAATGATTTATAGTTTGGCTTTGCCATTTAAATTAATCACTATAACTTTTAATTGAGCTAATGCAAGAGTCATATGTTACTAATTATTTGCTGCAGATGAAAACAATATTCTTGATGAATTTAGTTGCTTAATCTAATCAGAGGCAGCAAGTTACATTCCATTTAGGAGTTCCTGAGTAAAAGGAAAAGCATCAGATACAGCTTGGTGGCCAAGGGTCCCTAACCATTCTAATCAACAATCACTAAAATCAAAGTCAAGCATAGCCCTTGCCCTGCTCCTCATAAACCCCACCATCACTACCACCTTTATAGTTCACTCTGTCTACCCCAAGATCCTGGAATAATACTAATAAGGAAGAATATTCAAAACCCAGCCCAGTTCCCATGATCAGAAGTGACTTCCAAGTCATTCATAGATTTCAAATCTAAAAAAAAAAGGACTTCATAAATCATCCAGTCCCAACTCCCTTAACATACAGGTGAGGAAGATGAGGTCTGTAGAGAAGTGACTTGATCAAGGTCACACTAATAGAAAAAATGGGCTTTGAACTCGGGTTCTTCTGTCTCCAAATCCAGTCTTCTTTCTATTGTGTGATACTGATCTTCTGCCTTGGTGATTCTGTCTTAGTAGCTTACTCTACCTCCTTTACCCCAAGCTCCTTCAGTTATAGCTATATCCTAGGCCTGTTATTTTATTGTCTTGATTTCTAAATGTAAAGATTATGCCATTCTGTCAAGCCCAAGAATAGGCAGGCAGAGGATCAAGTACAGTATAACAGGGCAAAGAAGGAATTAACAAGACCAGGACCATGATGGTTCCTTGGAAAGAAAGTCTGACTAGAGATCAGGACACCCAGGTTCCAGTATCAGCTCAACTACCACCTTGTTGAGTATCTCTAGGAGTCTCTCTGATTGATTGTAAGCTCCACAAGGGCAGGGACTGATTCATTTTTTGTCTTTCTGTCTTTAGGTCTAGCACAATTCCTGATACATTAATAGATGCTTACTGTATACCTATTGATTGATCTATAAAATAAGGACATTGGTCTAAATCAGAGATCTTTAACCTAGGGTTCATGAATTTTTTCAGTAGTCTGACATATTTATTTTAATTTACTTGGTTTCCTTTGTCATCTTGTATAATTTCCTTTATGCACTTGAAGCCAAAAGTGTCCATAGGTAGCACCAGAGGGTCAAAAGGGTTCATGATCTCCAAAGGTTAAGAACTCCTGCTCTAGATGGTCTCTAGGGCTCCCTCAAGTGTTAACACTCTTTTTTTATAGTGGAGATTCCTTTCACGATTTGGTTGGATTAGATGACCTCCGAGGTAACTTCCTCAAAATCAAATTCTACAATTACTCTTCAGTGCTAAACTTCTCTGATTGATTGTCTGTCAAAATGAAAGAAGAACCTGACAACAAATGAATGATGACATGACTTGATTATACTGAAGAGAATACTGTGCAAAAACATCCTTCTTACTGCATCTTCCAAAACCATTATGACCCCATGGCTTGATTTAATAGGAAACGGAATTTCTGGTGAAAGCCCCAATGCCATGGGAGCCTTGACCTTATGGATGTTGGTTCCTCCCAAATCAGCAAGGCACCACAGAAGCTCCGGCAATGCAGGACAAAGTGCTAGCATGATTTTCTGGCAACAACACAGTATATCCAAACTGCTAAACTTATTTAAAAAAGAGATCAATGCCCACTGTGCCACCATTTCCCTGATAGCCCTTGTGGTAGGGTTCCTACCTCCAACATTTGATTTTCTTTCCTAAGACTTCCTCAACCCCCTAGACATCTTTGACGTGTGATGCTGTAAAACATCCAAAATGTGATTGGCAAGTGTTTAAAAAAATGAAAATGCAATGCAACATGGATAATGTCCATTTGTGACTTTCTAAGTTAACATGCCTTCCAAGAATATTCTTTGAAGAATGGGTATATCTGGTGTGAAATGCTATACCAATTATCAATGTGGTTGATGTTATAAGTCAATATTGATCATAGGGCTATAGAAAGAACACTCTATTTGTAGTCAAAAAATCTAGTTTCAAATCACATCATTGCTGGTTAAGTTATCTTGGCCAAATTCTTCCCATTTCTGGGCTTCAATTTTTCAATTTTTCTATCTATAAAATGAAGATCCCATTCAACTCGACATCCTATAATTTGACTCAACAAATACTTTGCTTCTGTTTTTTCTCTTCAAAAGAGGATGCTCTTTGGACTGAGAAGGATTGAACACCAATGGTTGATTAATAGGGAGTTGAAACACAAGATAAATAAGAAGCTGGGTCCCTAGCCGAAGCAAGTAAGTTCCAAGTGGGTTAGGATGAAGTATATCCTATCATGCTGAAAAAAATGACTAATCTAATTCCTGAGTTATCAATGAGATTTGAGGAAAGAAGAGATACCACATTACTGGACATGGGCAACTGTTCTGTTTTTCAAAAAGTGGAGGAAAGTAGATGCTGCAGAAATAGTCTGGTGAACTTGACCTCTCTTGATCAGATTCTAGAGAAGATTATTAAAAAGGGCTGTTTTCTGAGAGCTTGGCATGGGAAGAGATCATCACTAAGCACCGAGGGCATTTCATGCCAGGCTTACTTCATTTTCTTTTTTGAAAGATTTTTTTCAAATATAGTATATCTGAATTTTAGCAAAGGATTTGACAAAAGCTCTCATGCTGTCTTTGAGGAAACAATGAAGTCATTTCCACTGGAGAATGGTATAGGATTTTCTAGAGTTTTTACAATTACTTAGTAGATAGTTCTCTGAGAATTCAGACTATCTTTTACCTCTTTTACATCCCCGATGCTTAGCAATCAATCAATCCATAAACATTTATTGAATACCAGCTTTTAGATTTATAAAAAGAAGCAAAAGACGGACCCACCTACCTTCAAGGAGAATAATAACACAATGACTACTATGTGTCAGTAGTAGGCACTGTTGACTGTAGACGGGTTGGTCTGGAGCTGATTGACTTTTTTGTTTTAATTGTTTTCAGTCATGTCTGATTCTTCATGACCACTTTTGGGGTTTTCTTGGCAGAAATACTGGCATGGTTTTCCATTTCCTTCTCCAGATCATTTTACAGCTGAAGAAACTGAGATAAATAGGATGAAGTGACTTGCCCAAGATCACACAGTCAGTAGATGGCTGAGGACAGATTTGATCTCAGGTCTTCATGACTCTAGACCTGGCACTCTATCCACTGAGTCACTAGGTGCCCCAAAATAAATAAATGTTTGATCACTGTTGACCCCAGACAGGTTGATCTGGAACTAGTCATCTGACCAGACTCTAAAAACATACTTGGGCTTTGCCATCTACATTGCAAATATTCCCTTGGGACCATTAGTCTTCCATCTTCCTTGCAGCTGAGACCCATATATGTGTTGTCTTCCCCAATTAAAACGTGAATCATTTCATTTGTTATTTGTATCCCCAGAGCTTAGCACAATGTTCATCATTCAGGAAACACTTAATAAATGATTTTTTTCTACATCCATCACATCACCACTGATTTGAATTAATACCGACTTAGAGGGGGGGGTTCTAGGGAAACATCCAAGGATCACCCCCCTTGGCCCTGTTCTATTCAACATTGTTATCAGTTCCTTGGAAAAAAGACATATCATATTTACAGGTTACAGGGTACAGGGAAGACATGTCCAATCAGGATCTGGAACTATCTCAAAAGGCTAGAAAGTAAACTGGATTCTAATGAAATGAAATTTAAGGGAGACAACAATAAAGATTCACTCATGAATTTGTTTCAAAACTTCCAATTACAGGAGAGGGGAGATGAAGCCTGGAAGGAGTTCATGATAAGAAAAAAAAAAACACCTTCCATTTTTATCGGACTGCAAGCTCAGTATGAGTTAAAGTGTGATGCAGCAGCCAAAAAAGCAATTTGTTCTTAGACTCCATTAAGAAAAACATCATGTACAGAATACAAGAGGTGATAGTTCTGGGGTCTTCTGGTCTGGTCTGACTACAAGTGGAGTATTGTGTCCATTTGGGGACGCCCCATTTCAGAAAGAACATTTAGCAGCTGGAGCAGATCCAGAGGGGGGAGATCTGAAACCATGCCCACTCAGCTCAAAGAAATGGGCATGTTGGGTCTTAAGAAGGCTTTGGGAGAAGCATGAGAAGCCTCTTCAAATATCTGAGGGATTATCATCCCTTCAGAGGGGGAGACAACTGGTTCTCTTGGCCCCCTGAAGGCATAATCAGGAACTACCAGGAAGTTGTCAGTAAAGAGATTTCAGTTGAATTTGAGGGGCCAGTCACTACAACTGGTCCAAAGTAAAAGGGGCTGCCTCAGAACTGACCAAAAACAGAAGGAACTGCCTCAGATCGGGTCAAAAACAAAAGTGTCTGCCCCTAAGGGTTGGTGGATTCTCCATTGCCAGATGCAAGTCTATAACCAGAATCCTTCCTTTGATAGTTACTTATCTGTGTGACCTTGGGCAAGTCACAGCTTCCCTGGGATCTGGTTTACTCCAATGTAAAAAAAAAAAATGGGGGGAAGGGACTGGATGACTTCATGTTTTTTACAGCTCAAGAGTTCTGATTCTAAAATCATTTGTTGGGGAAATCCTATCTTTGATGCTTGTAGCCTGTGCAGGAAAACTGTCTCCCCTCTGAAAAAAAATGAAGAGATCTAACATCTAGATGAGTGCTGAGGTTCCTCCCAGCTCCAAATACAAAATTCGATGCATCTTTGCAAGACTTCAAAGAATCCTGTGCTCCTGTCTACTCTGAACCAGGATAAGACACATCCCAAAACAAAGCAACAGAAGGGGCAGCTCCTGTTCTCCCTCAGTCCTCTGGGACCCAGGCATCTCTTCCCTAGCAAGCAAGGCCCCTTCCCTATTGTCCCTTTCTTCTCCCCAAAGGCCAGATTCTTTTCCTTTCCTTGTTGCTTTTCAAGACATGAAAGAATTAGAAATTGCCTCTGAGTTTTTCAAGGACAAAAAAGAAAGTATGTTAAAAAAAATCACATCTCAGATAACTCAAAAATCTGGCATATGTAAAAATGATTTCTTAATAAAAATCACTGGCCAGCATGAGTTCTGACATCTGAACTGCAATCAGATTGATTTTCAATTAATCAAAGAATGAACAGTTATTAAAACCTACTATGTGCTAAGCACTAGGGATACAAAAAGTCAAAGTCCCTCCCCTTGAGGAGCTTACAATCTAATGAGGTCAAATTAAATATAAAATATGCATATATAGCATTAGAAATATTATGTGTTCGAATATATATTATGAATATCATATATTAACATCATATTTAGTTATGATGGGTTTTGTATATATAACAGTCCCAAGATAGGATTCAGAATTTATTGCTCAAGAGAAATGGGAGAGGATTATAGATCACTACCTGAACCTTCTAGTGGCTTCAAAACCTTTCTTCTGTCACTGGTTAAGGGAAGAAAAGGCTCCCATAATACACATATATAGATCTAAAGATGGGGCTATATAAGAAGAATCTTTATTTCCAAATATATCCATCAGTCACTGATACACAAGGTTTTTACTACTGGGCTAGGTGCTGAAGATACAAAGACAAAAAGAAAAACAAAACGATTCAATGTGCTCCTTCCCTCAGAGAGCTTACATTCTGGTGGATACAATATGGCAGCGTGCAGTATCAATCAATCAACCAGCAATCACGTATTAAGCACACCCACTGGTTGATCGGGGCTAAAGATACAAAGAATAGCAAAGATAGCATTTACCCTCAAGTAGCTTACTTATAACAAGGAAGACAGCAATACACACATCCGTTACCTACAAGATAAATACAGAGTAGATGGAAGGTAGCTTTGATGGGAGGTTGGTGGTGACAACATGGGAAAGGCTTCCTGAAGAATGTGGGATTTTATCTGCAAGGAAATCTAAAGTAAAGATTAAGAAAAGGAAGCCAGGAAATCTACCAGGTGGAGGTGAGGAGGGAGAGCATTCTAGATATGGGGGATAGGTAGTGCAAAAATATGGAGTCACATGTGAGAAAGAGTAAGCCAATCTGACTAGACTGTAGAGTGGGAGAATATTGAAAGTTAGAAAGTAGATTTTAAGTCAAAAATCTGAATTCAAATCAAAGTTTCATTTCCTTAGACTTTATTTTGACTGTGGACAGGCCCCTGAAATTCTTTATCAGCTTCCTTATCTGTAAAATAACAGATTTGGACAATAGAATCTCTACAATCCCATTCTAGTACTCAATCTACCATCCTAAGTCACTTTACCTCTCTGGACCTCAGTTTCCTCAACAATAAAATTGGTGGTAGTGGTGGTGGTGGGAGAGTCATTTTCAGTCATGTCCAACTTTTCCTGACCCTGGCAAAGTTACTGGAGTATTCTCCATTTCATTCTTCAGCACATGTTATAGATGAGGAAACTGAGACAAACAGGATTCAAGAGACTTGCCCTGGGTCCCTTATCTGAGGGTTGCATTGGAACTCAGGTCTTCCTCACTCTAGGTTTGGTGCTTTACTTACTGTGCCACCCATCTGCCAAATAAATAAAGGAATGGACTAAATGATCTTTATGATCCCCTCAGTTCTGAATCCATGATCCTATAAATGAAAATAAAAACATTTATATATCACTTAAGATTTTCAGAGTACAAATAAGTGTGCTCAGTCATTTTTCAATTGTATCTGACTCTTCATGACCCCATTTGGGACTTTTCTGGCAAAGATATTGGAGTGGTTTGCCATCTCCTTCTCCGGCTCATTACAGATGAGGAAACTGAGGCAAACAGAGTTAATTGTTAAATGACTTGGCCAAGATCACACAGCCAGTAAATGAGTCCATATTTGAATTCATGAGGAGTCTTCCTGATTTCAAGCTGCCCACATAGCTGCACACAAGCAAGTGTAACACAAAGAAAACTGAGGGAAAGCGCTTTCATCAGGGTGGGAAGCAAAAGGGAGAATCACCCCTGGCACTTTTCAATAAAGACTGCCTTAAGCATGACACCATCTACCACCTCTGAGCCTTTGTCCTGGCTGGAATGCCCACTACTTCTTGGTCCCCCTCCCCGTTTTCTTCAAGTTCAACTCAAACCCCACTTTCTACAAGAGGTTCTTGTCAGTCCCTCCACCTTATAGTGCCCCCTAAAGTTACCTTCTACCTTCCACCTACACTCTCTATATCCTGTAGGTCTGTATATAACTATACATTTCTTTATTAGAATGTGAGCTCCTTTAGGGCAGGGAATGTATTTTTCCCCTTCTTGTATTCTCAACCCTTAAACATGATTATTGGGGCAACTAGGTGGCATAGTGGATAGAGCATCAGCTCTGGAGTCAGGAGGACCCAAGTTCAAATTTAGCCTCAGACATTTAATAATTACCTAGCTGTGAGACCTTGGGCAAGTCACTTAACCCCATTGTCTAGCAAGAAAAAAATTTTAAGTGATTATTAAAAACTTGTTGACTTACTGACTGAGTTAGCATTTAAGGTGAGGCTTAAAGAAAGCCAAGAAAATTCTGGGAAAATAAAATTTTATTAAAATTTATTAAAATTAAATTTCTGTGGAAAATTAAAAGAAGAAAACTCAGATTTGAGATAAAAAATCCTTCCTAGAAAACTCCCTAATATAATAAAATAATTATAATAATGCACAATAGCAATAATAATAATAATTAAAATTATATTATTATTATTATTAATGATAATGATATTAATAAGAGTTGTCCCAAAATGGAATGGCCTACCACAGAAGATGGTGAATTCCTTCTCACTGGAAGGAATTAAGACTGATTTTTGAATGTAGTCTTCCTCATCACACTGTGAGTTCCATGAGATCAGGAAATATCTATCTATCTATCTATCTATCTATATATATATATATATATATATATATATATATATATATATATATCCAGTGCTTAGGACATCACCTAGCAAAAAGGTTAAGACATTCGTTTTCATTGAGTCATTCATTCCTCCCCAGGCCTGTCCTGGTTGCCCACACTAGACCACCTCATTGCCATATTCTGGGGGACAGGGGAGGAAGAAACTAGAGTCAGTCAGTCAAATAGAATTTATTAAGTATTTGCAAAGGCTGGGAAAGCTTCAAAAGGAGAAGCAGGAAGACAGAGCTAGTCCCCTAGGTCATTTGTTTTGTTGGACTGAAAGACAGAGGGGTACTTTCTTTCCATTTGAGACAGGGATGGGGGGAGAGGCAGAAAGGAGTGCTGCTTCAGAAAGGCGAATTCCAGGCAGGAGAGGACTAAGCTCTCTCAGAGAAGCCTCCTGGCAAACAGAACCCCAACCCCACTTCAGAAACAAGGATTAGTGTCTGCGCTTTCCCAAGCATGACCAAAACCACCAACAAGGGAGGGGATGGGCCTGCACAGTTGGAGGAGGAACAGGAAAAGAATAAAGCCAAGTGCCCCCCCCCCTTCCACCACCACCAACTCAACCCCTCCAGGCAAAAAATTCAGTAGCATGATCCAGCCAGAGGATGGGGAAGGCAGACTAAGGGACCAACACCAGCCATAATCACACACACACACACATATACCCAAGCTCCCAGTGCAGAACTATCCCAATGACCTGGCCCACATAAAGCCTAGGCCTTCTCTATGCTTTTCTTCAGAGTTCAGATAAAAGGTTCAAAGGAGGAGGGTTTGTCATAATCTCAATCAGCCTAGTGACCTCCTTGGGACTGTCTCAGCTGGGGTGCCCCCTCCAATAACCCTTCCCCCAACCTACACAAAGAACAGCTCATCAGATATTCAATATTCATTTATTCAAGAGATGTGTCTTCCTTCCCTCTGGCCCTCAGACTATTTAAGGTCCCTTTATTTTTAGTTTATTTTATTTCATTGCTTTCAAAACCACCAGACTCTTATAACCTCATGCCACTGGCTGCTTAGATGGAAATCACCTCTAAGGAGGAACCAAGAAATTCTCCTTGAATTTTCCTTTCTGAATCAAATCAATTTTTCTTTCTTTTTTAAATTCTCTTTTGCTTTTCTTTTTTTTATTTAGTAATTTATTTTCCCCAGTTACATGTAAAAACAATTTTGAACATTTGTTTTTTAAAACTTTGAATTTTTAGAAAAAAAACTATTCAAATGATCGGGAATGTATGTCATTAAATGAAATCAAGCAAAAGGAATGAGAAGATGCATTAAAAAGGACAATATGAAAGGAGTTCTGTGGCAGTACTTAGGCTGAGGAGAAGGGAAGTAAAAAAATGTAGCAAAACCAAGAGATAAAGTAGACCATCATCCACAGTACACATTCACAAGTGGACTTTTTAAAATGGAACAGGATTATTACAAGTAGTCTAAATGAATGCAGAAGCCTTGACTTTCAGGACTTCACATTTTATAGATGGGAAGAAATAGGACAATCCCAAGTAATTAGGCAGAACAACCAAAGTGCTTGCATTTGGTGCATTTTCTTATTAAAATAAGATCTTGTTTTCTTAGCTTTAGCTGCAGCTCTATGTGAAGTTTGATAGATCAGTTTTTACTGTTTTATTAATAAAATCTAATTTGGAAAACTTTGGGGTTCAAAATTCTATCTCCTCCTCCAACCTCAACCCTCCTCATTGAGAAATCAAGCAACCAAATCAATTTTTCTTTTCTTAATTTAGTTTACTTTTCTTTTATTTTTAGTTAGTATTTTATTTTCCCAGTTACAGGTAAAAACAATTTTAACATTTGTTTTTTAAAACTTTGAGTTCCAGGGGAGGCTAGGTGGCACTGGCCCTGGAGTCGGGAGGACCTGAGTTCAAATCAGACCTCAGACACTTAATAATTACCTAGCTGTGTGGCCTTGGGCAAGCCACTTAACCCCATTGCCCTGCAAAAACTTAAAAAAAAACTAAGTTCCAATCCTTTCTCCTCCTCCAATCTCAACCCCCCCCATTGAGAAATCAGACGATTAAATCAATTTTTCTTTTTTCTTTTTTTTAATTTTCTTTTATTTTTTAATTTTATTTTTCCCCAGTTACATGTAAAACGTTTGTTTTTTAAAACTTTGATTTCCAAATTCTCTCTCTTGCTCCAATTTCAACCCCTCTCATTGAGAAAGCAACCAAATCAATTTTTCTAATATAATTGGCCTATTGTAAATCTGACCCACACTTTTCTTTGCAGCCCCTGAATAAGACACAGCAATGCTGAGGCAGCCCAAGCCGGCCAGTCTGAGAATTCTCCCTCTACTATAATTAATCCACTTTGGGCTGCAGCAGGATGCTCTCCGAAGAACCCACAAAGTGGGAGGACGTGGAACCATTGATTTTGTGGTCTACCAACCCTTTATTTTACACGAGGAAAGTTAGGACCCAAGGAGAAGTGACTCAGGACCAGCTGGAAAGAGGATTGAGATCCCAATAAAGAGCAACAAATTGCCCGATGTCACCCAGTGACTCTGGTCATACTTTGTAGTTTGACTTCAGTACATACTTTGACTTTCACACCAGGTTGAATTATCTGTTTCTTATAATTTAGGAGGTTATGTATCCTGGGACCTCAATCACCCAACAAAATAGTCTGTGGGGGCCCATCCATTACACACTCTTTCTTCTTTCTTCCAATTTCAGAGAGGGTTAGCCCCTGACTCCCTTATCGCAGATTCCAAGTTATACAACATTCTGAGCCTCACAGCTCCTTAGCCACTGACTTTGATCTTCTCAAAGGTTTTGGAAGTTAAGCTCTGCATTGGTGAAAGAAATAGCCATGGGGGTATTCTACTCAATTTAATATAGTCCATTAGAGTGTGAGCTCCATGGGAGCAGGGACTATCTTTTGCCTCTTTTTTTGTATCCCCAGGATTTGGATGCTAAGGAAACCAATAACAACAGCAGAGTCCCTGCCCTCAAGAAGCTTATAGTCTACTGATTATAAATGATAACTTCTTTATAATTTTGATGGTTTCCTTCCAGAAAATAATCCATTTTAGGACCAAGCTGATAATCCATCTCTCCAATACTTGAAGAAGTGATAGAATTCACCCCCAATCCACCTATTGAAAGCCTAAGGAATTTGTCACTTGACTAGCATCACCATCCACCGAATTTCCACACCAGGAGGAAGGATCTAAGGATGTTAGATGAAGATTCACTGGCCATAAAGGCAGTTTTCATTGTTGTTCAGTCATATCTGATTGTTTGTGACCTCATTAGGGGTTTTTCTTGGCAAGATATTAAAGTGATTTGTCATTTCCTTCTCCAGATCATTTTACAGATGAGGAAACTTAAGTAAATGGAGTTGTAACTTGCCCAAGGTCATATAGCTAGTAAATGTTTGAGGCCAGATTTGCCCTCAGGAAGAAGAGTTTTCCTGACTCCAGGACTAGTATTCCATGGACTGTGGACATCTAACTGCCCTGGTTTGGATAATGTTATGGCTATTGTTTATCCTTCATTTCTGAAGAAGACCATATATAGCCTTGGACCATGATGATGCCATGACATACATGTGAATTAGATTTGAGTGAGAGGATGCTGATTTCAGTTTTGACATTACCATTCTCCAAATTGCCTACAGTGCTTGAGCTGGAGTTGAATCTGAGTTCAAATCCTACCTCAGACATTTACTACCTACATGGGCAAATAATTTCACCTGTCTAAGCCTTGCAGCTCATCTGTAAAATTGGAATAAAAATAGCACCTACCTCAAAAAATCATTGCCAGGATCAAATGAAATTTATATTTGAACTGGATTTTAAAGCCCTATATAAATGTCAGCTATTATTATTTTTACTCCAAATATTTGCTACTAAGTTAGTTGGTGAATAAATGGGTTGATATTACCAAAATCCCCCTAGGCCTTAGGGAATCAAAGTCCAGTGTGTGGAGATCAGAACATTTCAGTTTGCCCACTGCACCCCACAACATGACACTTTGGGTTCCTTTGGAAGTTAAGGGCAAAACACCAAAGGAAATCAAATATTTTAGAAATTGTAATCTTGGGGGTGTGGGGGGGAGTGTATAATTAAACTGGAAAATTATCATGGAATAGACAGCTCAGGCTATGTAAGGATATTCAAATGACATGCAAATCAGACACCCACACACCTCATAACTATTTGCTACACCTGGAGAAGTCCTTGGGGAATCCTCATAGGAGAACACAAAATGCATGTTTCCCAGTTGTCTACCAGGGACAGCAGCAGTGTCCACACCCTGGTCCATGCCTTGGTGGAGGAAAGGGATGATCTATCCAACTACAGCTGGACTCCTAATCTCCATGCACCCAAGATGGAACTGCTGGGACTCACTATCCAAAAATCATGAACCAGGAGCTGGGAACTGGGACTGAGTCATAGGTCAGGTGAGCAAGGAGGAGGCGACAATCAGGCAAGGAAGGGGTGTCATCGGGAATCCCTGATCACGCAGCTCCATCCCACAAAAGGTCAACATGAAGGTGAAGGTGATGTCTATAAGCCCTACAGGCAGAAGAGAGTTGACAAACTTTACGGTCAATTTTTTTTAAACTTTCAAATATATGCTAACAGAACCTACATGCCCAAATTCAAATAAAATTAACATTCTCGTTTATATTACTTGTGTTTATGGAGATGAGCCGTATGTCCAAAACCCACTAATGCCTATGACTTTCCGCAGATCCCTTTTAAATGAAGTACTCAGAATGAATAAATGTATGAGGCAGGGCTATGGGTTCAGGAGAACAAAACCTCAGAGTATTAATTTTACTGATTCTAAAAGATGGGACTCTAATTTAAACACTTACTGATAATGTACTTTTGTCTTTTGCCAAGCCACACAGAGGAGAGAACCTTCTGGAAGGCCTGAAGCTCTAGGATTGGGTCTTAGAATTCTAGAGGAAGGTTCTCTATTTCCCCTACCTACCTACCCATTTATGGAACCAGAAGATCAAATTCTGACCTCCATATATCAGCCATAAAGTCAGCAAGGGACTCTGAAATCCCTTAGGAACTTTGTTTTTTAATAGAAATGTTGTTCTAATTTGTTTTCACTGAATCACAGTATCATAGGCTTAAAGCTAGAAAGGATATTTGACGTCACCTGGGTGAAACTCCTCATTTTAAAATTGAGCAAAGTGAGGTTTAGAAAATTTAGATGACTTGCCTAAGGTTAGGATTTCAACCCAGGTCTTCTGACTTCAAATTCAGCTCCCTGTACCATAGAGGAATGTCCTGAATCTTGAATTCAAATTCTGCCTCTGACTCAAAGTAACAATGGGATCATGGGATATTCATTTTTTTTAGGTTTTTTGCAAGGCAATGGGGTTAAGTGGCTTGCCCAAGGTCACACAGCTAAGTAATAATTAAGTGTCTGAGGCCAGATTTGAACTCAGGTACTCCTGACTCCAGGGCCGGTGCTCTATCCATTGCGCCACCTAGCCACCCCTGGGGATATTCATTTTACTTCTAAGTGACCTCAGACTGCTCCTTTGAGATCCCAAAGACAAATGTGAGATATTGTATTCCACTGCTCTTTTGAGATCCCAAAGACAAATGTGAGATATTGTATTCCATTGTATTCCACTGCTTGTATTCCACTTCCACTATGTCCTTCCAGAAATGCCTCCTCATAGTGCAGAAGTGACCTCCAAATTCTCCAAGGCCATGTTCACAAATCCTGATAGACTGAGGTCATAAACATTGAACTTGAAGGGACCTAATAATCATCTAAGTCAATTCCTCCATTTGATAGGAGAAAACTGAGATTTGCCCAAGGCCCTATTCCAAATTGGAAAAAATTTGAGTTGGGGTCTATTGTTCAATTGAAGTTGACTCTTTGTGACCCCATTTGAGGTTTTCTTGGCAAAAATAATGGTTTTGCCATTTCCTTCTCCAACCCATTTTATAGATGAGGAAACTGAGGGAAAGCAGGGTGAAATGACATGCCCAGGTTCACACAGCTAGGATTGGACTCAGGACTATGACTCTTCCTGACTTAGGACCTGACACTCTATCCACTGGACCACCTAGTTGCCCTAAATAGTGGCCTAGTGATGTACTATAAGTATGTCGTCCAAGGACCAAGAGGATCAAAGGGATCTTAGAGTTTATGGAAATGAACTCCCTCATTTTTGTTCACATTTTTCTATAATTAACAAGCATTTATTTTCTCTCCAACTCCCCCTATTAAAAAAACAAAAAAAAAGCCCTTATAACAAATAGGCATAGAATAACTGCCCTCATTGACCATGTCCAAAACTGTCTGCCTCCTCCTGCATCTTGACTTCATCTCCTCTCCTTTAGTAGGTGAGTAACCTGTTTTGCCATCAGTCTTTGGAAGTTATGGCTGGTCAATGAATTAATCAATGTCCTTAATTCTTTAAGAGTTTTTTTATCCTTACCCTGTTCTTAGTGTAGAAGTTATTTTCCTGGTTCTGACCAATTCACTATGCATCAGTTCATACAAATCTTCCCAGGACTTTTTGTCAATTCTTACAATAAAAGGATGTTGTAACATTTGTGTAACACAATACAATCATTCCTCGATTGATGGGCAACCTCTTAACTTCTAATTCTTTGCCACCACTAAAATAAGATGCATAAATGGTTTTAAATATATTTTAATATATACTATTTCTTTGATTGCTCTTGGGATTGTAAGCCTAGCAATGATATCACTGGGTCAAAGAGTAGGTACACTTTACTGATTTTTTTTGTAATCCCCTCATTTTAGAGAAAAGAAAACTGAAGCCCAGTACAGTAACTTACCCAGTGTCAACCAGCTAGTAAGAATCTGAAGTACAATTTGAACCCAGGTCTTTGTGACTCTAAGTCTAACCATACTGCCAAGCTAAGCCACATAAGGTTCATTTACAATTGGTCATAAGGTAATACACAGAGAAGTTGAGCCCTGTATTAGTAGAGGAATAAGAGACACTATTAAATAAGAGACTCTATTAAATAAACAGGCATTGATTATATACCAACTAGGGGCTAAGAATAATTTTTTTAAATAAAAACTAATTCAGGGGTGGCTAGGTGACGCAGTGGATAGAGCACCAGCCCTGGCATCAGTAGTACCTGAGTTCAAATCCGGCTTCAGACATTTAATACTTGCCTAGCTATGTGGCCTTGGGCAAGCCACTTAATCCCATCGCCTTGCAAAAACAAAAATAAATAAATAATAAAAAGCAAGAAATAAAAACTAATTCTTGCCCTCAAGAAGCTTATATTCTGAAAATAGAGCTTATGCTACTCCCACAGAGTACTATAGTACTAATATTTTAAATTTATTGACTTGGTCTCATCATATGCATAAGCTAGCAGTCAATCAACTAGCATTTATTCATCATCTACAAGCTCTGTGCTAGATGATAGGGATCCAAAGAAAACATGAAACAACTCCAACCATCAAGGATTCAACAGTTCTTTGGAGATTCAAAGAATTCCAAGGAGCCTTTGAATCCTAGCTGGGTTCAACTCAGAATAAGAGACTCTTGTCTGTATTAGATTTTGTTGTTGTTATTTTTTTCAACCCTAATCTTTACGACCCCATTTGAGTTTTCTTGGCAAAGACACTGGAGTTGTTTCTCATTTCCTTTCTCTAGGTCATTTTACAGATGAGGAAACTGAGGCAAACAGGGTGAAATGACTTGCCCAGGGTCACACAGCTTGTATGTGATTAACAAATTTTCAAATATAAGTTGAAAGGATGCCACACATCTCTGAATAAGTATGACTGAGGAATTAATCTGAATGATGTCATAATATAGAAATGAGAAGAATTGGATCATAGAATTTACAGCCCAAACAGATCCTAGAGATAATCTAAGCCAATGGTTTTACAGAAGAGAAAATGAGGCCCAGGGTGGAGATCACACAGTAACGGAGGGGATATTTGAACCCAGATCCTCTGACTCCAAATTCCTGCGTTCCTTCCACTAACAACAAAAAAAAAGAGCCAAGAAATACCTGAGACTCATATTAACCTATTCCTTACCTAGTTGTCCAACACATCTCTAGGATAACAAGGCAACAACTGAATGAGAAAGAAGATCAAAAAGAGTTGGGGTAGGGAGACCTGAGGGTTCCCTGGGGTTCTGTCATCAGATCCACTGGTTTTGAGCTATGATTCTATAATTCCAGGGCTTCATCCCAATGACGCACACATCAGCTCCCTGACAGTCCCCTGTTTTAGTGCCATTGTGACACCCCAGCACCAGCTGTCTGAAGCAAGTGTGGTATTTGTGAGGTGGTTGCAAATCTGGAGAGTTCCTATTAGAAAACATTCTTTTATTGGATTGCCAGGCAGCTAGATGACTCAATGAATGGAGCACTGGGTCGAGAGTCAGGAAGACCTGGGTTCCAACCCAGCCTCAGACACTAACTAGCTGTGTGACCCTGGGCAAGTCTCTGTTTGTCCTAATCTACAAGAGATGGAAATGGCAAAGTACAACAAAATCAGACACAGAAAGTCCTGGAAACTCTCTTTTCTTATTATTGCCTGATGAGGAAGAGGCGGGGTAAAGGACTAGATCTGGAGTCAGGGATACCTGACACCTGGGTTCAAATCAAGACTCAAATTGAGTCTTAAGGACGCAATTTAGACATGTGACTCCAGGCAAATCTCCCTACCCCATCAGCCTCAGTTTCCTCATCTATAAAATGAAAATAACAATAGAACCTACCTCCCTTGTTGTAAGAATTAAGTGAGATCTAATGAATGCAAAATGTTCTCTTTGTAAAGAAAAGAGTATTGTGGAAATGTTAGCTATTATTATCATTATTATTATTATTTCATTAATATAATCTTTCAATTCTTCAAACAGAACAGATGAAGAACAAGGAAAGGTATCTGTGTCAATCCCTTGAGCCAAATGTTCAAGTGACCTCTGAGAGTGGTCCAGGCACTGAAATGTCTATAAAAGATGCCAGAGAAAGGACTAGTAGCAGCAGCATTCTGGGATGGTCTCCACTAGGACTTGGCTGCAGTCCAGGGCAATGGGATCCACCACCTGTGTATGCCTTTCCCAGGAATGAAAGAAAAGCAACAGACCACCGTCCCTGGGAGCTGTACCTATGCAGTGACTGAGTCTCCCAGGAATGAATCATGATATAATGTATAGAAGACCGGCCTTGGAGTTAAGTAAAAATCTAGTTATAAATCCTTACTCAGATCCCTGGAGAACAACCATAATTAGTAGTATATACTATTATATTCAGTTGGTGTTCAGTCATCTTTTTTCGTGTCTCACTCTTTGGAGCCCCATTTGGGGTTTTCTGAAGTGGTTTGCATTTCCCTGTCCATCTCTTTTATGGATGAGGAAACTGAGAAACAGGGTGAAGTGACTTACCCAGGGTCACCCAGCTAGCAAATGTCTGAGGCCAGGTTTGAACTCAGGAAAATAAGTCTCCCTGACTCCAACTCAGCACTCTATCCACTGTGCCACCTCGCTGCCCATAATGCACGTACATAATCATTATTTTATAATATATTGATATAATATTTATAATGTATATTATATGGCAGTATATACTTATTGACAGCTCACATGTATACAGTGTCTTAAGTTTACATATCTTTACATACATTTTAATATATTTGCATTGTTGATATATTTGCATATATTAATATATTTACATGTATTAACTCCCTTGATCCTGACAACAACCCCAAGGTATTAGTATCCCGGTTTCACAGATGAAGAAACCGAGGCCCAGTGAAGTGATTTACCCAGGGTCAGATAGGGAGTGCCAGAGGCAGAATTAGAACCCTGGAAAAGGTCAAGGGCTCTTTCCTCTGTACCACCAATGAGACATAATTAGGAGATGCTACTCTGTCCTTGGTGCTGACACAGACCCAGCTCTGCCCCGAAAAAGCTTAAAATCTCAGACAGGCAGAAAGACACTGAGGAAGCAAAAGATCAGGAAAATGGTGGACTTGAAGTCAGGAAATCTGCAACTCCTATGAGTCTCTTTTATACATAAGATGATGAAAAGATTATTTGAGAACCTTCGGGAACTGTATAAATCTTTTTTGTAATATTCAGTCATGTCCAATACTCCATGACCTCATTTGGTTTTTTGGGGAGTGATTTGCCATTTCCTTCTCAAGCTCATTGTGCAGTCCTACCTCACTTGAATCCAATTCACAGGCAAATCCAGATATCAATCTCATGATATTATTGGTCCTCTTTGAGAATGAAGGACAATTAACAGCAGCAGCAACAACATCAGATAAGAAAATGGAGGCACACTGGGATAAGTGACTTGCCCAGGGTCACATAGCTAGTGAGTGTATGTGCAGATCTGAACTCAGGAAAATGAGTCTTCCTGACTCCAGACTCAACACTCCATTACATCACCTAGCTGCTAAATAGCCAATTTCTTTAAGAAAAAAAAAAGCAGAACTCCATAAAAAGATCTGGATTCCAATCCTGTCATTTGATTGATTGTATGATTTGGACAGGTCTCTGGATCTCAGTTTCTTTTTGTGGAAGATGAGGGGACCGGTCTAGATGTACCTCTACCATATCCCAAGCCAATGGTCATCCAGCCTCTGCTTGAAGACCTCCAAGGAGGAAAGGCCTTCCTCCCCCAGGCAGCACGCTCCCTTTGGAGGACAAATTTAATTGTCAGAGGCTTTTTCCCTTCAGAGAGAGGAGGCATTTCATTCACTTGTGTGGACCTTAATCCCTTGGAAATGAATCATCCTGTCTAATTGTTTGCTGTCCTGTCACTGTATATTTATGTATCACCACCACCACTCCTTCTGGTTCTGAAACTATAATCAAATGAATTCTGCCAATGCTGCTGAAAAGGTTGTGCCAATCTACTCTCCACTGGCTTCACTCACCATCCCTGGAACTTTCTCCACCAAAATACCCCGACCTGATCACCTTTGGCCAACATGGGTTGTCTCCCATTATCAGAATGTAAGTTCTTTGAGGGAAGAGGCTATCTTCACTTTTGTATTTCTATGTCTGGCATTTAGCCCAGTGACTTTCAACACTAACTAATCAACACATCTATCAGCAAAGGTTGGCCCATAGTGAAAACCTGATAAATGCTTTTGGAATTCATCATCCATTTCTTTCCCTAAATCCTTCTGAAAATGATCGGTTCAATGCATTGGAGAACCCTCCACATTTCTCCCCTTCTCTCTCATCTTGTTCCAGATTTCTCTCCCTCTCCTTCCTCTCTTCCTTCATTTTCTTTATCTCTCTTCCTCTCTCATCCTCTCCCTCATCTCTCTCTACTCCCCTACCTTCTTTCTCCTTCCTCTTCCTGTCCTCCTCTCCTTTATTCCCTATTCCTCTCCTTCAGTCCTCTTCCTCTCCTCTTCTTTTTCATGTCCTTCTTCTTTCTTTCTTTCTTTATTTATTTATTTCTCTCTCCCTCTTGCCTTCCTCCCTCACTTTCTTCATCTTACTCTCTCTTCCTGCCTCACCCTCTCCTTCTCTGTTTCCCTCTCTTCCCCTCTTCCACCTTCTTCTCCATCCTCCCTCTCCACATCCTTCTCCTCTCTCCCCTCCTTTATTCTTTTAATATTTTATGACTCCCAGCACAAGATACAAACTGGCCAACTGTTCTCTCAATCTCCATTTCTGTATATCCCCTTTTCATTCCTGCCCTTTGATTTATTTGATGACTTTTTAATGTATGTGTCATTTTTGTAATGCTACAGCCTATACTCATTCACCATATATGTTTCCATCACCTACAATTTCAGACCCAGTGAAGTCCTAACTTATTTTACAGATAAATTAAAGGGCAATCTTTCATATTACCAAAGCAACTGAAATCAGAGTTGACCAGGACCTCAGAGACCAAATAGTCCAACCCTCTAGTTGTACAGAAGAAACTGAGGTTCTCTAAAATGAAGTTCACACTGCTAATTACTGGATGGGTAGAAAACAAAAGCCATGTTCCTCACATCTTGCTACTACCATCCTGTGACTTACCAAAATGAAGAGATTCCTTGTAACATCCATGCCCCTGATTTATGTAAATCTAAATACAGAACAATTAGTATTAGTAAGACCAAGGGATGGGGAAAGAGAGCTAGAGCTGAAGTCACTGATCTCTTGATGAAGTCACCATGAATAACTTGTTGCAGCCAACTTATTCCTTGATGTGAAGTCCTTGGGATTTTCCATTTTCCTTTGAGATTTGTCATTTTTTAGGTATTTTTGCAAGGCAAATAGGGTTTAAGTGACTTTTCCAAGGCCACACAGATAGGTAATTATTAAGTGTCTGAGGTCAGAACCGAGCTC
Source organism: Macrotis lagotis (assembly GCF_037893015.1). NCBI lineage: Eukaryota > Metazoa > Chordata > Mammalia > Peramelemorphia > Peramelidae > Macrotis > Macrotis lagotis. The sequence continues at coordinate 666,173,878 of NC_133666.1, forward strand.
AGGTCCTCCTGACTCCAGGGCTGGTGCTCCATCTGCTGCGCCACCTAGCCGCCCCCTGGCCTTTGTCATTTTGATGCTTTCAAAAGTATGGGATAGCCACCTCTCATATGTGTAAACATGGTCTGGCATAGGCAATGGGGTTTTCTCACATTGTGCCACAGAGGAGCCTCCTTCTTGTTTCTGGGAGATGGCGACATGGACAGTTATAGAACATGCAAGGATCATGCGTGTGCTAAAAAGAAGACTCTTTGGTTGACTGTAGAGGTATTCCAGAAGACCAATCAGTGTCATTCAATGCCTTAGTTCCCTTAGGTACTGCAATCAGGGAAGGGAGCAGAGTCTACAACTTTGTCAAGTTTGAAAGGTTCAAAGGGAAACTTGGCATTATGGCATTCCAGAGTTCAGGTCTATAGCCAGCATAGAATTGATGCCCTTGAGATATTAAGGATGTGAGCCTCCCTTGGTTTCCCATAATTCCAGAAGCCAAGTTGAAAGGCAACACATTGATGCCCCAAAGAGCAAAGAGTAAGTTTTGACAATGACCTTTAGGGCTCAACCCAGAAATAGCTAAGACAAAGACTAAGCCAGCAGTGATGCCAACTTTGACAGTGAGCTCTAAGAGACTGATGGTAAGTAGGAAATTTGAACCAACAGAGACTAGGTGATATAAGAAAGAATAGGTCCCTGAGGCACTGGAGAAAAAGTGTTTCTGTTATATCCTCAAAGGAAATATCTCTTGGTAATAGCTACCCAATGTCAAGTGGATAAACAGAATTGGGATACTAGTCACTGGCCCCAGCAATGAGAGCACATGATCAGTGAAGGTTTGAGTTGATATCCTAGCATCATAGGAGGAATCTTTGGAGGGGGGGGTGTAAATATGGCTGCCTTGGCTCTGAGAAAAAGAGAGGCAGAATGCCCAAATTTTAGAGGTCTGAATCAAATCTCCATCTCTGGAATTTACCTAATCCCACTTCCCTCCGTGTGTTATGTCCCCTGAATTAGAACATAAATTCTTAGAGGGCAGGGACTGTCTTCCATTTCAGATTGCATCCCCAAACCTCTTGTTTCACTCCCACACCCTTATCACAGTATCTGGTACATAAGTATATGCTTACTCATTATTTCAAATGAATGTGTGATACTGTTCAGATAATAAATAGCAGAGGCACAATTTGAACCCAAGGCTCGCCTTCCAATATACTACCTTGCCTCCTTTCTACCAACCAATCAATCAAGTATTTACTAAATATTCTAGTCCTGGGTCAGATCCCCTGCAGCATTCTGGGAAACAAGAATCTTCTCTCAAAGAGTTTACATCTTATGGATGGGACACAATACGGGTGTAAAAAAAATAGCACATACTATGATTTCAAGTAAAGAATGTTAAAAATTAGAGAAAATCAACCAATAAGCATTTCTTCAGGACCTATATGCATCAGAACCTACATATACTAGGCATTGTGAATCCAAAAATCCTGCTCTCAAGGTCCTTTAACATTCATTTGGGGTCAAATGCAACACTGAAATATGTCAATATAAAGTTATATAGATATAATGATGAGGCCCTACAGGATGACATAGTTCATAGACAGCTGGATTGAAAAGATCTGTGTTTAAATCCCACTAGCTAGCTGGATGACCCTGGACAAATCACTTCACTTCTACTTGCCTCAGTTTCCTCTGTAAAATGGGGATGGTAATAATAATAATAATAATATCTACCTCCTAGGGCTATTGTGATGATCAGATGAGATATTGTTTGTAAAGTGTTTATTACAGTGACTGGTATAGAGGAAGTTTTTCAAAAAATGCTCATTCCTCTTATTCTCTCCCTTTCTCTAGTATAAAGCAATTTCAGGAAAGAATGTTAACAGCTTAGGAATTCAACTCAATAGATGAGCCTATGTGCTAGGTCATAAGTTCAATGATGGAGAAGTCAAAGAGAACCAAATTAGCTTCTGCCCCTCAGTGAGTTTACACTCTAGGAAGATGAGACATACATAGATTCTATAAAACGGATACAAAAGATATGAAAAATTAATGCTTTCTTTCCTTTTCCTACATTCACATGGCTATCTTCCTCTGTTTAGGCACTCCTCACCTCTTACCTGAACTACCTGTCTTACCTGTCAGCTTCCTGTCTCTTTCCCTCTCAAAGCCATCCTCCACTTTCAAGAACAATGAGTCTCCTGCTCAAGGACCTCCAATGCCTCCCTAGTGCCTCCAAATCAAAATATAAATGTCACAGTTTGGTACTGAAAGTCATTCACATTCTGGCTAACTTTCATGACTCATTGCATAGTATTTCCCTTTGTACTTTGGACTTATTGTCCTTCAAATTAGCCCCTCAGTGAGGTTATACTCTAGGGAGACGATACATCATATATTCTACAGAACAAATACAAAAGATACGAAAAATTAATGTAAGGTAGTTTGGGGTGAGGGGACATTAGCAATTGAGGGGAATCTGAAGAAATCAGGAAGCAGTTTCTAAACTGAACTATAAAGAGAAAACATCAATTCCAAGCTACAGTTCTCTGCCAAGTGAAAAAAATGAGGATCAAGGGACAGGAATTCCAGTAAAATGTTGGAGTGCATCCCTCTCTGAAGTCTGCTCACTACCAGAGGGGGTAATTATCCCCGGGCACTGGTTTAAATCTTCCTTCACTGGAGAGAGGAGCCAGGCTTACCCTCATGACAATGTAACACTAGAGAGGATTAATGGAATCAGAGATTTAGAGGCATTCTAGAGGTCATTGAGTCCAAGTTGGAAACTGAGACTTAGAAAGATGAATTTGCTCAGGATTGAATAAGTGAGTAAGTATCTAAGGCAGGATTTGAATTTGGGTCATCCCTCAGGTCTCAGTATCTCTCTCCACTACAGGGTGCTGCTTTCTCCAAGTTCTGGACTACCACCACCCAAATGTTCTCTCATTTCAAAGAAGAGGAAAATATTCTAGAAATGCTAACATTAGACAATGGGAGGAGATTCTATTTACACCTGCAGCAGCCCAGTCTTGAAAAACGCATTTGTGGAAAAGCAAATCTAGCTGACTGTTCAGACAAGGTGCTATGGGACTCATCATCTCTCTGCTGATTTCACGGAATCAACTGATGTTAGACCTTTAGAAACTTAAGAAACCAGAGTCTGAAAGTTCTTAAGCTGGGGTTGGTGGATCGATTTTAGGAGGTCTCAGAATCTGAATGAAGAAAGAACACTTCACACCCCAATTTTCCCTTATCTCTGACTGAAATTTAACATTTCCTTCGATTGGGAATGTAGGCAACAAATATAATTCAAGGAAGGGGCCCATAAGCTTCTGTCAGTCAATGGATATTTTGTTCAGTCATTTCTCAGTCATGCTTAACTCTTCATGGTCGCATTTGGGGTTTTCTTGGTAGAGACACTGAAATGGCTTATTATTTCCTTCTCCAGTTCATTTTACAGACCAGGAAACTGAGGCAAACAGAGTTAACTGACTTGCCCAAGATAACAAAGTAAGTATCTGAGGTCAGATTTTTTGAGTTCATAAAACCAAATGCCTATTATGTGTGAGATAATGTCCAAGTTCTCAGCAAAGTTTAAGAACACTTGATCTGGCCAATCTGTTCTTTCTACAAATAGACATTTGAGGGTCCGAGAAGTAAAAGTATGTATCCAAGTCCATGAAAATAGGGAAGGAGCAAAAGTGGGACTCGAACACAGGTTCTTCAAGGCTGCCAGGGAGGCAGTGGGGGCCCCTCAGTAAATATCTTCAAGAAAAGTCTGGGGGCAGCTAGGTGGTGTAGGGGGTGTCGTAACTGCATAGTGGATAGAGCACCAGCCCTGGAATCAGGAGTACCTGAGTTCAAATCCAACCTCAGACACTTAATAATTACCTAGCTGTATGGCCTTGGGCAAGCCACTTTTAACCCCTTTTGCCTCACAAAAACCTAAAAAAAAGTCTGAACCCCTTGCTTCCTTTCCTTTTTCTCTGCTCACATGGCTTTCACCCTTAATTTAAGCCCTCTTCATCTCTTGCCTAGACTATTGCAACAACTTAATTGGACTGCCAACTTCCTGTTTCTTCCCCTCTTCCCCCATTTTCCACCTTTCAAAATCTCTCTCTCTCTCTCTCCTGCTCAAGAACCTCTAATGCCTCTCTATTTCCTCCAGGTCAAAATATAAATTTTATGGTTTGGTATTTAAAGTCCTTCACAGTCTAGGTAACTTTCATGGCCCATTGCATTTATTCCCCTTTGTACAATGGACTTATTATCCTTCAAATATGACACACCATCTCCAGCCTCCATGCCTTTGTACACTATCCCACTATCCCAAGGTACTCCTTCCTCACTTCTACCTCTTTAAATCCCTTACTTCTTTTAAGGCTCAGCTCCCACAATCTTCCAGTGGAAAGCCTTTTCTGATCCTCCTATCTGTCAGTGTCTTGTTCATCTCCAAATTAGGGTTATACTTCAAAGGTACATAATAAATGTTGTTGAATGAATAATTAAATGCCTGAATGGTTAGTATTCCTTCCATCTCCAAATTAAGGTTATATTCTAAAGGTATCTAATAAATGCTTGGTGATTGATTGATTGAATGAATGAATGAATGATCGGTGTTCTCTCCATCTCTAAATTAGGATTATAGTCCAAAGATATTTTTTAGATGTTCATGGATTAATTGAGTGAATGTTCAGCATTCTCTCCATCTCTAAATTAGGATTATATTCTAAAGGTATTTAATAAATGTTTCTTGATTGAATGAATATATAGTCAGTAGTCTCTCCAACTCCAAATTAGAGTTATATTCTAAAGGTATCTAATATATGCTTATTAAATGAATGAATGAACTCCACAAATTAGGGTTATAGTCCAAAAGTATTTAATAGATGTTTGTTGTCTGAATGAATTAATGAATTGTTCTCTCCATTTCTAAATTAGGGTTACAGTCCAAAAGTATTTAATAAATGTTTGTTGATGGAATGAAAAGTGAAAGGTCAGTGTTCTCTCCATCTCCAAATTAGAGTTATACTTCAGAGGTATTTAAGGAATGCCTACTGAATGAATGAAACATTGAGTTTGTGACAGAATAAGTCTGGCTTCTGACAGACTCAAGTCTCAAGGTCATCAGATCCCAGACTGAGGGGTTATATTTTAGCCCATTGTCAGTAGATCCACTAAAGACTTTAGAGCAGAAGATTAACATGTTCAGATCTTTGACATGGAATGATTTGTAGCCATGGGAAGGATGGATTCAAAGGGAGGAGTAAGTAGAACGGCAAGACTAAACAGCAGGACATCACAATAGTCCAAGTGATTCAAGGCTGAACAAAGATGGAAAGAAGGGGGACAAAAGCAAGCAATGTTGTAGAGGGGAAACCGATAAGACTTGTGAATTGATTATAATTGGGGAGAATGGATGGAAAAATAGAAAATGACTCCAAGGGGATGAACTTGGGGAAGTAGGATGATGGAAGGGGGTATAAGCATTTGTGAAGTGCCTACTATGTTCTAAACACTGTGCAAAGAATTTTATGATTATCTCACTTAACCTTCACAGTAATCTTTGGAAGTAAGTACTATTATTATCTCCATTTTATAGTTGAAGAAACTGAGGCAGACAGAGATTTAAGTGTCTTACCCAAGGTCACACAGCTAGTAAGTATCTAAGGATAGATTTGCACCAGGTCTTCCTGACTCCAGCCTCAAGCTCTATCCACTGAGCAACTTAGCTGCCTCTAAGGCATAGATGATATTATGAGTCAGGACTCTAATGGAATTGGGGAGGTTTAAGGTGGCCTCCAAAGCCCTACCCCAGCAGTCAGGATTGTTATAAGCTGATATACCATGGAACAGACCCAGAGTAGTTTGAATAACTTTGCTTCATTTGGGACTATGCCCAAAGGGCAATAAAACTGTGCCAACAATCGTACTATTAGGTCTGTATCCCAAAGAGATCACAAAAAAAGGATAAAAAAACCCACATGTACAAAAATATCCATAGTCGCTCTTTTTATGGTACCAAAGAATTAGAAATTGAGGGGATATCGATTGAGAAATGGATGAACAAGTTATGATATATGAATGTCATGGAATACTATTATTCTATAAGAAATCATGAGAGACAGGACTTCAGAAAAGGCTGGAAAGACTTATATAAACTGAGGCTGAGTGAAATGAACAGAACCAGAAGAACATCATACATACCAACAATAACATTGAGTGATGATGGACTTGTTCATTTTAGCAGTACAATAATCAAAGACAATTCTAAAAGACTTGTGAGAGAAAATACCATCTAAATCCAGAGAGGGAACTGTGGAGTTTAAATGTAGACCAAAGTTTACTATCTTCAATTTTCAAAAGTTGTCTAATATATTATGTCACTTTTTTCTCTCTAATTTTTTTCTTCCATTTGGATTTGAATCTTCTTTCACAACATGATTAATATGGATCTATGTTTAGCATAATTACACATGGAGAGCTTATATTAGATTGCTTTCTGTCAAAGGAAAAGGGATGAAGAGGGAGGAAGAAAAACATAAAACTCAAAATCTAACCCAAAAAATGATTGGTGAAAACTACCTTTACATATTGTTGGAAAAACAAATAAAATAAAATAAAAAAGAAGAATTAACTTTGCCTCTAGGTGGATTGATCTAGGCCCTATGGCCAGAGGTTTACAAAGTCATCTCTAGGACACAGATAAGGAGCTCCCATAACCCCTTCACAAGCTTCTTCAGTTGCTTTGCACTGGTTTCATATCCTACATGTTACTAGATGTTTTATAATGAAAACTTCATATCTTAATCCTCTGCTTCTGAGTGGTCCATTGCACCAGATGTGTGTCCGTAACCAGGACAGATGGCGACAACCTCTTTTAAAATACAGAAGTTAGGAGTGGGGGCAGTGGGAGATAATCAATTCTATTTGGGATGTGTTGAGTCTGAAATGCCTACGGGACATCCAAGAACAGATGTCCAATGGGTGGCAGATAATAAAAGAAATAAAAAGGAAAGCATTTTCAAAAGTTTGACAAAATATTTGCAAAGTTAACGCCTCACTTTAGTTTGAGGGAAGATCGGGGCTAAATGTGCACAGATTTGGGATTTACCTCTGTACCCTTAAAGCCACAAGGGCATATGAAACCAGGACAGAAATGAGTAAAGAGAAGAGAATCAATCACAACAACCCCAAGGACAACCATGGACAAGACGATTTATCAGAATAAATTGGGAAGGATCAGCCCAACCAGAAGAAAAAGAACCAAAAGACAAAGACGTCACAGAAGTTAAGGAAGGAACGATTATCCAGAAAGAAGTTGCTAACTGCATTAACTGTGCAAAGAAGTCCTATAGGAGTAAGACTGAGGAAGAGGGTAGAACATTTAGCAGTTAAGAAATTATGAGGGGCCACATAGCAGGGTGATCTTTGGGTGTCTGGGGCCGGATTTGGACCCAGGTGCTCCTGGATCAAGGGCCAATGCTCTGTCTGCCACCCAGCCACCCCTACTATCAATACTATTTTATTTTATTTTGGGTCTTTTTTTTCCTTCTTTTTGGTTTTTGCAGGGCAGTGGGGATTGGGTGGCTTGCATGTCACATGGCTGGGTGATTATTGGGTTTACGAGGCTGGATATGGACTCGGGTGCTCGTGGCTCCAGGGCTGGTGCTTCATCCATTGCGCCACCTGGCCATACCTACAATTATTACTATTATTTTTTTCAATTTAAAAAAAAAAGAAGAAGAAATTATGAGGGGCGGCTAGGTGGTGCAGTGGATAGAGCACCAGCCCTGGAGTACCTGAGTTCAAATCCGACCTCAGACACTTAATAATTGCCTAAGCTGTGTGACCTTGGGCAAGCTACTTAACCCCATTGCCTTGAAAAAAATTAAAAAAAGAAAGAAAGAAATTATGAATACAAGGACCAAGCATGAGCCCAAAGAAAAGATATGACACAAAATCATATCCTAATTCTTTGCAGAAATGAAGTCCAATATTGGGGAAAATTACATTTTACATTTTTTTGACATGGTATCATAGCTATAGACTTGGAAAGGACTTTAGAAATCATCTAATCCAACCCCCTCATTTTTACACATTAGGAAACTGAGGCACAATAAAATTAAGTGGCTTGCCCAAGATCTTACAGGTTGTGAGTAGCAAACTCAGTTCATCTGAATTCAAACCCAGCCTTCTTTTCACTGCACTGATGTCTCTATGCTGACAAGTTTTGTGAAACTTTTTTTAACCTCTTTTATTATTCTTTATTATAAAAGATGCTGCTCTGAGATGGTGTTCTGTAAGAGGATGCACATAGTGGGAAATGTTGGTGATATAAAAACAAAAGATAGTAACAAAAAAAAGTTTGAGATCACTGATAATGTTGGAGAGAGCCCTCTCCAGGGGGAAAGATCAGAACTAAGAATGCAAAAAAATGAGCAATGAATGAGAGGTAAGGAAAGGGAGATGAATATGGACAGATTTTTCTGAAAATTTGGCTATGAAAGAAAAGATCATAGGCTCATAGGTCTAGAGCTGAAAAGGTCCTCAGAAGTAGTCTCCAACATCCCCTTTTACAAAAGAGAACCTGAGGTCTAGAGAAAGAAAAATTGAAAATTGAAGGAATGAATGAGATAAATTTCCAAGAAGGGATGGATCAAGGGCACAATGGAAGGCCTGGCATCGGCAAGAAGGCCTACCTCTTCCTCAGAGACTGGAGCGAAGGAAGGGAGAATGGGTGAAAATAGAGAGGAGTTTGGAGGTGTGAAGCTGAGAGATAAAGGAGCTTATAACAGATGGCCTGGCTTTTCCTCAGGAAAGTAGGAGGCAAAGACATCTGCTGAGATTGGGATGCATGGTGCTGGGGGCTGGAAGAAAGATGAGCGACCCTTCCAGAGCCATTTTCTAGTTAGAAATTCCAACCCACCATGTCTACGTGCCACCCTCAGAGGCCAAATTTACCTCCTTACGTCATGATCTCTTCTATTTCACCCTATTCATTCCCTATACTTTGAGTATTTGTATATAGACATTAAAGACCATGTGTTTTATTGTTGGCTATCTTCCTAGATATGGACTCCTATGAATTAACAGTCCCTTATTATGCTATTCCCCTTCTTCCTATGTTGTTTCTGCTATTCTCCATGGTACTAAACTTGGCAGATCTTTGAAGGATGTTCATCCTCCTCCAACTCAATTTAAAGCTTTCTTGAGCAGATTTATAAAGTCATTCATAGGTTCATAGAATTAACACTGGAAGGAGCCTCAGAAGCCATCTAGTCTAGCCTCTGTGTTTTAACCAATTGGGATGCGGATGTAGAGAAAGCTCATAGGCTCACAGATCTAAGATTGAAAGAGACCATCTAGTCCAATTCTTTTATTTTATAGATGAGGAAACTGAGGCACAAGGAGATGAATTCCCAAGAATGTTTTAAACAACTTTTAAAGGCTATTCTACCCATAATTTCAATACTTTAAATCATGGTAGAAAATCCAACACAGCTTGATGGCTGTACATAAAATGCCAGATCTAGAGTCAAAAAGACTCATCTTCATGAATTCAATTCTGCTCTCTGACACTTACTTGCTGTGCAACCCTGGGTGAGGCAGTTAACCCTGTTTACCTCAGTTTCCTCACTTGTAAAATGAACTGGAGAAGGAAATAGCAAACTATTTTAGTATATTTGCCAAGAAAATCCCAAATGGGGTCACCCAAAGTCAGACATCACTGAAAATGATAGAACAATGAACAAAAATCCAAATTTTGACATCATCTTATTAAATTGCTCTTTACTTCCCAAATCTAGCTCTCCATTGTGAATCTCTTACTTTTCAAGGTTAGAAGTTTTGAAACATCACCTTTGCCTCAGAGGCCTTCAGTTTGGGTTAAAGGATTTGATGGACCCATTATTTCATCAATGAAGGGAATGATCTCTCAGAACATAACAGATCCATGACTTTTTTTCCTGTTTTTAAACTATTCCTATTGGACCAATAATTTCATCAATTTGAGTTTCTAATGAGGAACTTTCTACCAAAGCATATCAGCCCCTGCTCTTCCACAGACAGACTTAGAAGGAAGCCTTAAGCTTTGACAAGAAAAAAGACATATTACTCAGAGTCACATAGCACCAGTTCTGTTTTTGGATGGAAACAGAATCAAGTCAATAATCAATTATTGTTTGCCTGGCACATAGCATGTGATATAAAAATATTAGCTATTATTATTGTTGTGCCAATACTTCTAAATATAAACCATAGATTTAAAGCTAAATAGACCATAGATCATAGATTTAAAGCTAAAAAGACCTTAAAGATCACTGAATCTAACATACACACACACACACACACACACACACACACACACAAATTTTGCAGATGAGGAAACTAAGCCTAAAGTGTTTTACCCAGGGGAAAAGGAAGGATCATAGGCTCATAGATCTAGAGCTGAAAATATCCTCAGAAGTAGTCTAGCCCAATCTCCCTTTTTACAAAAAAGAAATAGAGGTCTAGAGAAAGCTTAAAGATTGAAGGAATGAACTAGATAAATTTCCAAGAAGGGATGGGATCAAGGGCACAATGGAAGTGAGTAAATATTTAAGTCAGGAGCTGAAATCAGAACTTTTTGACTGGACATCCAGCCATCTCACCTTCTAGCTGCCTCCACACACTTGCTCCTTAATATGCCATAGAGAGAATACTCCAAAAATATTTGGAGTAGCACCTTTTTGTGGTTGCAAAAAACAGGAAACAAGGTAATTCCTTCCAAAGATGGAAGAATGGCTAAACAAATTATGCTTCATGGATTTACTAGAATATCCCTGCATCAAAAGAAATAATGAAGACAAAGAATTCAGAGAAGCATGGGAAAATTTATACAAACTGATGCAGAGATAAGTCAGCAGAACCAAGAAACCATCATACTCAACAAACTACAGTTGCCAGACTTTATCTCCAATGGGGGTGCTTCCCAGGAGGATGGCAAAAATAGTTATATGTGAATACATATTTTTTAAGATTATACATACAATTATATATAAAAGGACAATAAAGGGTACCTGGAAAACGTATGGGTATACTGATTGAATAGCCCTGGAGAAAAAAAATTAGAAAAGATATTTCCTTCCATTCTATGCAGAATGTATGATATAGAACATTATAAAGTCAGGTTCAACTGATACATAGCTTAGTTTTTCAAGTGTTTTCCTTTCTTCTCTCTTCTTTATTATAAGGAGTGTTTTTCTGGGAAGGAAAGTGGAAGGCAGGGGATTCAGTCAGAAATTAAAGTGATATAAAAACAAAGGAGTGAAAAAATGAATAAAAGATGATTTATGTGCTTGGCACATGCTAGGCACTATTTTAATAAATGCTGGCTGACTGACTGATCACAATCTGTCTGTGAATTAATAAATATGGAGGTATTTGAAACACATAAAGTTTAGATCACTCACCAGGTCATGTAACTAGTAAGGAAATAAGATAGTGATAATATCTTGAGAGGAGCTAGGTGGCACAATGGATAGAGTTCAAATCCAACCTCAGACACTTACTAGCTGTGTAATCCTTATTTGTATTTGCCTCCATTTCTCCATTTCCTGATCTGTAAAAATGAACTGGAGAAGAAAATAGCAAACCTCTCCAGTATCTTTGCCAAGACCCAAAAGCAATCACAAAGTGTCTGAAACAATTGAGCAACAACAATGCCTCTGTATTCTGCCCTGGTCAGATCACTGGGAATACTTCTCTGGGTTATGAGTGTCAGAGTTTAATTTTACTTACTTTGTACAAAGTATTGGAGATGCTAATGGGAGTTCACATTCTAATGAGAGAGGTGACACATTAGGGAAGATTTTAACTGTAAGTCAAATAGAAATGTCCAATGGTCCTTAAGGTTCAATGACAAGACAGATGATAATTCCTCTTTTTAATGCAATTTCTACTAATAAAACAACTTCAATTTCTGATATAAAAATCTTTGACAGCAACAAGGACTCTGGTGACAAGAGCTTTCCTTCCTGGGTCTTCAGCAGCCATAGCTACAATAGCTATTAGGAGTAGTTGCCAGACTTTATCTCCAATAGGAGTGCTTCCCAGGAGGATGGCAAAGATATTTATATGTGAATTTATATATATATATATATATATATATATATATTAAAGATTATAATACAACTATATATGCATTTATATGAACATATGTATGGATATGTCTGAGTATACATATATAATATATAATTTTTAAAAGAGATTTAAGAATTACTACATAACTGTTAGGGTTCTGCCCATCACCAGAGTCAGAGATCAGTCTATGACCAGAGCTAAGGTTTAGTCTACTTCTCAGTTAGGACCCAACTTGGATGGGGTTATGGCCAGGTCAAGGTTCAATCTGACACCAAGGGCTAATCTCTGTCTGGGACAAGGAATTTGGTCTGTGACCAAGTAGGAGTGAAAAATGTCCATACAAATTATATTTTTCAAAAACCTATTATGGATACAAGTGACCATTTGGCCCTTCCATCTGTTTTCACTCACTTTGGATAAATGATCAGCCCATCTACTTTTCTGGCTATGTTCATCCACAATGTTGTCTCTTATGCCTTTTCTCTTTCTTGATAACTTGTCATAACTCAGTGACACCCACCGTGATTTTTTTCATTGGCTTTCACTATTATTTGAGGAATCTCTTCATTTCCAGTCACACAATATCAGTGGAAAATACAGGTGTTATAAAATGAGTTCCAGTGACCAGGATAAACTTTATGTTCCATTAGCACTATGCAAATGAAAATAGAGAGGACTTACCCAGATGCCCAAATTGGGTCAAGCTGTCTATTGGTACCAATACTTTTTAATACTGCTGTCTATTCTAGTACATTGGTTGAGTGGGTAGAAAGGATTCTAAACATAAATAATACATGAGTATTCAAAGGATCAATGATTTTGTCTAGATG